>NW_024425897.1:7258873-7264943 GCF_017311325.1 Ursus maritimus
ACCCCCCCCCCCCCCCCCCCCCCGTCTTGGCCTGAATTTGCCCCATCCCAAGAGGTCTGAGTTCTCTCTTATCCCCTAGACATTGGCAGACAGCCGGCCCCGGGAGGATTGGATGTTCCGTCTGTATCCGTTCATCAGCATCCCGGTGCCTGGAGAGCCGTTCTGCACCTTCTCGTGGCCGCCACCCCCTGCCGGGGAGTGTGCGTGGTGTGTAGATTAGCAGGTAAACTGCCCCCCCCCATAATGGAGATGGATGGGAGCCCAATTTTGTAATAGAGAACCTTTCATTAAGGAAACCCACTGCCTTTGGACGATCTAAAGGCGCTAATGGACCAGCCCCAGCTTGGGACTTAATTATATTACTGCTAACGAGCTGTAGCTCCCAGCTCCCTGGTGCAGCTCCCCACCACCAACTGCTTGGCAATTGGGCTCTTTTCTCTCACTGTGGGTCTCAGGTGACACTGTCAGAGACTCTACGGGACATGGTGGCTTGGAAGGTCAGCATGAGGGCCACCTCCTAAGAAGAGTCCCTGTCTCCCTAAAGACCCAATAGAGGTGCCTGCAGCAGGAGAGAGGAAGGTTAGACACGTAGAAGCACTTTCTGTTGGGGGAGGCTTGGAAAATGCTTAAGGAAGAGCCCTGAGTCTTAACAATGGCCATATCCATCTCCGGGACCCAGACCCTCCCGGAGCGGGGCTGGGATCAGAAAAGACTGGGACGGTGGGAGCGAGGGAGTCAGGGTTACAAATATATGACACACAGCGGTGTCTATTACGTATTAGGACTTGCTGCCCTCCCAGCTGGTTGCTTGGCGGATGCCGGCAGGCCTCAGGGGATCTGCTACTCTGCAGGGAGCCCAGTCTAGACCGCACTCTCTAAAGTAGGAAGGCTCCCTCCCTGTCTCCCCAGCACATCGCCCCTGTTGATATCCTTCCAAGCTCATCACCATCTATAATTATCTTGTTTATTAATGCATTTACTTGTTTCTGTCTGGCTCCTGCATTCCTGTCACCTCTGGGCCAGCAGGGGTCTTTGTCTTTTTTGCCTCTGTATCCTCAGTGCTGGGGACTGTGTCTCCTATGTTGCTGGTGCGTCATGGATATGCGTGGAATGAACGAACAAAGGAGCCTCTGAGTATTTGTAAGACACGCACGTAGCTCAGAGTAGCATGGGGCACTTCTTTCCAAGTTTTCTTTATTTTGGTACAATATACACAACACAACATTTGCTGTGTTAACCACGTCTAAGTGTCCCGTCCAGGGGCATTGAGTACATTCATGCATCTCCAGAACTTTCTCCTCTTCCTCCCCAACAGAAACTCTGTCCCCATTACATGCTGACTCCCCGCTCGGCCCTCCCCGCCCCCAGTCCCTGGTAGTCTCTGTTCTGCTTTCCCATGCTAGGCACCTCATCCTAGCAGAACCCTACACCGTTTGTCCTTCTGTGCCTGGCTTATGTCACTCAGCATTACGTCCTCAAGGTCCATCTGTGTTGTGCTACGTCAGGACCTCCTTCCTTTCTGATGGCTGAATGGCAATCCGTCGGATGCCAGACCATATTGGTTTACCCATTCACCTGTTGCTCGGTGTGCATTTGAGGGAAGTTGTGTTGGGTGGTGCCAGGTGGGCAATCAGCTATTGCTGCTTCTTTGCAAACTGTAAAGTAAGAGAGGTTTCCTATCCCGCCTCCCCCACTGTCTAGCGGTTCGTGATCCAGTGATGCCAAATTGCTTCACGCCTGCGTGCCTTTGCCTGTGCTGTTCCTTCTGCTCCAAGCGCCCTTTCCGCTGCCCCTTGCAGGCCTGGATAAGATTCGTTTCATAGATTTTAGGGTCAGTGAAAGCGGGGACCCCATCTGTTTTATTTGCCTCTATTTCTAGCCTGTTAGACACACGGTGTGCGTGCACGTGACTCATTCATTCAAAACCACGCGCCTCCCAAGGGTCCTCCTGGATTGCATCTCCAGCTCTGCAGCTACTTTTGGCTACTTTTTAGTTGTCACGCTCATGGAATGACGCTGCGTCTGTCTGTTCTCCTAGACTGTGTGCTCCTTGAGGGCGGAGCCTATGTCTTCCTCATCATTATGCCCCTCCCTTGGCATCTGACGGTCCCAGAGTAGGTGTCTCCTGAATGATGATGAATGTTGGACACAGACATTGGCTGTTATGATTCCCTGCCCTATCCCACCCCAGCTGCCTGCCTTCAGACAGGCTTGTCTTCATTTCAGCAGGGGCTGGAAGACCACAGAACACTTGCCCGAGCTTATGCTCTGTCCATGACTGGTCGTGCAGTGATATGGGGCAGAAGTCTCTGGTTAAAACTGTCATACAACCTCTCACAGGTGTGTGCAGCCCGGACGTTCATTAGCCTACCTGAGCCTCCAACAATCCACTGATGGTTAACGGAAAGGATTCGTGAGTTCATTTGACAGGACAGGAAACTGAGGCTCGGGGGGTGCGCGGCTTTGCTAAATTGCACAGAGCCAGTTAGCAGCAAGCTGTAAGAGCACTTAGATTTCCTGCCTCTCGGGTCCTGATTGTTTCTCTTTTCTTCCATTCTGGGTGAACTGCTTTTATTAAACGCTTAAAATTTGTCATTAAAAGCTTAAAACTGATTTGATTAAATGTGTAAAATTTTTCACTAACAAAACCAACACGAGTGACAGCTAGCTTTTGTTGAGCTGAAATTCTCGTTGGAATTTTGACCATTATGGAGTAGGCTCTTGGCATGGGGCGGTTTCCCAAACGTCTGCTTTTGAAGAAATTGAAACCAACAGGGATTTGACTTACGCCTCTTTCTGATCGGAGCGACATACAGGACTTGGGGGAGAAGAGACCATGCTTCTTCCCTGGCCCCAATTCAAGTCATTGTATCCATCCCCCTGGGGCTCTATTACCCCATCTGTAAAATGGGTGGCTGGATGAAATTTACACCCCAGGCCTTCTTAATGCTTACATGCTGTCACCTCATCAGGAGCGTGCACTCGCCTTCCTCAGGCATGAATTTCTCCTGGTGAAGACTGACCCTGGAGTCAGTGATGGGGACTCTGCTTCCCTCCCTAGAGCCATCAGCTGAGTGGGGAAACACTAGCAACACAAGAAAGCCACACGTGCCACATTCTTCAATGGCAGCAATTTTCCGTGTAATTAAGTTTATTCATCATGTATATTAAGGGGAAAATGGAGACGCATGATCACCACAGCCCATTTGCCAACGACATCCATCTCTCAAGTGTCGCTTCTGTGTTCCCCAAGACCAACTGCCATGATAGATGCAGGGCTCGGGAGAGCCATCTGGCATAAGGTGCACTGGGAGCTCAGCTCTCTGCAGGACCCGGAGCTCAGCCACCCAGGCGAGACACTTCTGTGGAAACTGGCCCTGCCTTCAAGGGGCTCACAGCCCAGGAGTCCGGGGTGATGTTGACTGTTGCTTCAAGTTGCCTTCTTCCAGCGGAGTGCTGGTCATGTTACTACCAGGCAAGAAAGTGGAAATGCAACGTTGATCTGATGCCACACTTCTTCCCACTGGCGTTCTTTCTTCAAATGCACGGGTAAGCCTCAGCCTGCCTCCCTGCATATACAGGGGGCTTGATTCTCCTACCAAATTCACTCGACAAGTATTTGGGGGCTTATCCCAGGGGCAGACACCATTCTTGGCTTTGGGGGCTGAGCAGTGAACAACCCAGAGATTCTTGGCTTCCTGAAGCTTACTTGGTGAATATTTTGGAATAAAAGAGTGGCCGAATGAGTAAGCACATGGGGTTCACTTCATTCATTCAGTGAACACCGATGGCCAACTATGGACAGCACTGTGCCAAGCACAGATAATTAAAATGGGTCCAAACAGTGTGTTCTTGGCCCCCACGGTACTTGTATCCTAGTGGAGAAGGAATGTGTAAATGAAAAAATCACACCACCCAAGGCGTGACTCATTACAAACTGGGATAAAGCTCTTGGAGGGAGAGAGATGTGGTTTTCGAAAGGGTGTGAGGGGGGCTTGCCCTAGGTGTGCGGGGGAGGGGATTCAGGAAGCTGGCAGGGAGGGATGCTTAATCTGCACCTCGAAGTAGGAGTTTGCTTTGGGTAGGAGAAGAGAGTGGAGAGGGATGGGGTAGAAGTGTGAGGTTCTGTCTTTGAGGCGGCCCTAGGCTGCCAGCATTTAAAGACCCAAAGGAAAATTGTTTAAACAATAGGACGATTTATTATCTTGTGTAACAAGAAGTGAAGAGGTAGGTGAATTCAGCGGCTCAGTGGCATCTCCAAAGGACCCAAATTCTTTCCATATGTTCCATGCTTCCATATGTTCACTCTGCTTTCCTGAGTGTGGGCTTCTGTTTTATTTCTTCATGGTCACAAAATGGCTGCTGCAGTTCATCCTCTTGCAACAGCATCCAAAGCTGGCAGAGAGACTTCCATTCCTCAGACTCTTTTAAAAGAGAGACAAAACCCTTCTCCAGATTCCTCCCAGGAGATTACTCATTGGTCAGAATTGTGTTGATATGTTGGTGCTGCTGGGATTGAGGGGATGCTGTGGGGTGAACAAGAACATCCTGGCTAGGAAGCCAGGGGAACCTGAATTGGAGTCCCCTGGTTCTGAAGTCAATTTGCTGTGTGACCTTGGATAAGTCTCTTTCCTTCTCTGGGTCCTAAGCTCCCAATCTGAAACACTAGATGATCCCAAGAGTCTTTCCATGTGTGAGGTTTTAGGATTCTTTTTTTTTTTTCTAAGATTTTATTTATTTGAGAGAGAGAGAGTGTGGAGGGGGAAAGACAGAGAGAGAAGCAGACTCACCACTGAGCAGGGGGCCTGATGTGGGGCTTGATCCAAAAACCCTGAGATCATGACCTGAACCGAAGGCAGACACTTAATCCACTGAGCCACCCAGGGACCTCAGGTTTTAGGATTCTAAACGGGTCCTTGTCATTACATACTGTCTTACATTTTTGTCTTTCTGGTTCCCTTGTGGGTGGCCATGTTCTTTCAAGGCTGGGGCATTTAATGGCTGGTTGGAGACTCTCAGGATTTCTCTTTCTCTCTTGGACGCCACAGGTAACATTTGAATGGAGACTGAGCCCCGCCCACCTGAGTCTCTGAGTGACTGACGAGAGCCACCTCCTCACGTCAGCAGGAGAGACCGTAGCACCAGCACGAGATGAGATCTGGGGGTTACTTGTTATGTAGTGTACCTATCCCGTCCGGACTGATGTGATGACGATGAGGATGCTGACACAAAAGGTGAACTGACTGTGGGCCAGGCACCATGTGAAGCCCTTAGCTTCCCTCTTAAAACTCAATCCGCACAGCCACCTGTGATGGGACGGGCACGCCGTGCTTCCCTATTTTCAAGCGGAGGCACCAGAGTGTCAGACAGCGAAAGTCAGTTGCTCAAGGTCACGCAACCAGGAAGGGGGCTGAGCCAGGATGGAACGCAGGTGTGCCTGACTCTGAGGAATTAATCCCAGCACTATCCGGATTGATGAAGCTTGGTGGCGCTTTTGCTCAGGGCTAAAGAATGAGCTTGGAGAGCAATGCATGTACGTGCGTGTGTGCGAGGCTCGCTCGGGCCCAGGCTTTGCTGCAGAGAGGCCCTGGGGGGGGGGGATAGGATAGGGGTGTTCCCAAGGCAGGGGAGACCCCTGGCCCTGCCCAGGTCTCTGTCTGCAGCCACCTCCTCCCCTCCTTTGCAGCTTCCTCTGCCCCAAGCTCCCCGCCGGCCCTGAGCCAGTGCTGCCTTTTAAGAGACCTAATTAAGCCCTGGTGAGGAGGTGGAGAGCACGGCTCCTGGCAGGCAGCTCCCTGGAGTGGGGAGGGGTGGTGGGGCGGCTGTGGGTCCTGAGCAAGGTGGCAGAGAGGCAGTAGTGCTACCAGCAGCGGCCACCGCAGCACCTGGCTAGCCCTTAGTGAGAGCATTATCACTGCTCTTACGAGGATGATCATTAGCCTGGCTTGGGGCTGTAATTAGCATTTATGGAGCATTTTCGGGTCACCATTAAGATCTCCCCGAGAGATGAGATCCTCTCCTCCCTGCCCCATCCACACCCAGCTGCCTTATCAGGAGCTTTGGGGGGGGG
>NW_024425897.1:7264953-7363607 GCF_017311325.1 Ursus maritimus
GGGGGGGGGCCCTCTAGAAGAGCCTGAGCCTTGGCCTTGGGGTGGACTTCTTGCCCCATTTTACAGATAGGGAGCCTGAGGCCTCAACAGGCCGTGTGCAAGGCAGGTCAGAGCCTGGATGAGAGGGGTCTGGTATAGGCGGGTGGGCCCTGGTCCCTCTTGGGGCCCTTCAGGATTCGGGGCAATCTCTCAGTGATGATGGGGAGATGGAGCCCGGAGGGAGGCAGGTCTCCGCAGGGGTCACTCTGGGGCTGTGCGGGCCCTGGGCTGCCGGAGGGCACCGGGTCATGGCGGGCCACCGTCCTGCTGACGAAGCAGCCTCGGTGAGGGGCCTTGGAGCCCAGCCCCAAGGCTCCGACTCCGTGACCCGCTCCCGGCAGCCACCGCCTCGGGGAAAGCAGCCTTATTAGTGCAGCCGCCTGAAGGCCCTGGGTGCAGCCGGGGGCGGAAAAGGCCTCATTTACCCCTGCGCTGGACCCTGCGCGCAGCGGCCACACGCACGCCAGAGGCACGGGGATGCAGCCACACGCGGGTCTCAGGCCCTGGGTAGACACAGTCATGGGTTCAGAGGGTGCGCAGCCAGGCTGGTCCGCTCAGCTAGGCGGAGGGAGACGCACGCGCACAAAGCTGCAGGGCTGCACGGCCATGCGCACGGCACAGACGCGCACGCGCGGGCCGGCAGCTACCACGCCTGTGCATGTGCACCCGCACACATGAGCTCCTGTCCAGACCGGTACTCGTTTCTCTGCACACGCGCAGGCACACGACAGCTGCCCATGTACAGCGGCTCGCGGATATATTGAGGCGATAACACGGGCGTGTGCTCCTGCCTATTCACCCAGACCCAGCCAGGCGGGGACACACACATGCCCTAGAAACACACCCACGGGTCGTCCTCCCAATGCAGACGCTACTGGATCCGGGAGTGCACACAGGCCGGACACACACGCGTGCCCTTCTGTGCGCACCGCTGTTCACAGCCACGCCCACTCTGGAATCCAAGAGACACACAGATCTTTCTGTCACTGGGACATGCGTGCAGTCTATGTATATACCTGTCTGCCTCCGTTATACCTGAGTCTGGTGCTACATTCTACCATTGGGAGTCATTTTGTTCAGGGAACAGAACCTCATTTGTGGCCGGTTCTCGTGGGCCAGGCTTTCTCCATTCCCATTTCACAGATGAGGAAACTGAGTTTCAGATGGCACAAGGGACTTCCCCGAGGTCAGCAGGCTAGAAAAGTGGCAGAGCAGGCAGTCATGCGCAGACGTTCTGAGCACATCCTGACTCGGGTGGTGGCGCGGGGAACGGCGCACAGGCCTGCTTTTGAATCCTTCCTTGCCGGCTGTGTGATCTTGGGTGGGTCTCCTCGCTTCTCGGAGCCTTTGTCCTGGATCTTCAGGGTGGGGAAAGGGCAGCGGCTGCTTCAGGAAGGAATGTGGGGGCGACAGGTGCGGTGTGGGGTAACCGACCCTCCCGACACCTTGATTCTGGACTCCAGAACCGCGGGGCGCGGGGGGGGAGGATACATTTCTATGGTTTAAGCTGCCCAGCTGTGGGACTTGGTAAGGCAGCCCTGGGACGATAATGCAGGTTTCACTGGCAGGGCCGCACTGCCTGACATCGTCCCCATGCCCCGGTGGGTCTCGGGCAAGGTGCACCAGACATCTCCAGAGGAACGGGGAAGCCGGGATCTCTGAGCGCGGGTGTTGCGGCAGCCGACAGCCAGGCCCGTTGTAACAGTGACTTAGAGCAGATATTACAGCCCTCGTATTCTTTTAGTGAGGCCTCAAAGCGCTATTAAATGGGATATTGAGATAAGGCGGTGGGAGCAGGAAAGGTTAGACACTATTTATTCAGGTTTTCATGGGGCACTAAAATATCCTCCCTGCTGCTGCTCACCCCCACCCTCCTCCCTCCTCTTTCTGGTCAGACCTCCTCCCTCTTCTTCCTGTCCTCCCCTCTTTCCTCCCTCCTCTTCCTCTTTCCCCCTCCTTTCCCTCCTTTCTGTTTCCCTTCTTCCCCTCCCTCTTCCCCTTTCCTTCCCGTTCTCCTCTCTTCCTTTCTCCCCTCCCTCCTCCTCCCTCCTTCCCCATTCCTCCTCATCCTTCCCCCCTCTTACTCCCCATCCTCCTCCCTCCTCCCAGGCCCCATGGCTGGCTCTCCCAGCACACAGGGAGCACTGGGCTCCTGTGCTGTCTCTCTGGGAGGCGGCCTGGGCCTGGAAATAGCCTGGGTTCTGGGCGGGAGGGCCCTGGATGGAATCCCACCCCAGCCTGAAGACCCGCAATGAACAGAGCTTGTGTGTCTGGATAGTGGTGGGGGAACAAGGTCGGGTGGTGCATGGTGGTGGCTTCACTGTCTCCCCAGAACCTAGCAGGGCAGGAGGGCTGAGGGACTGATCACAGCATCCTGGGCCCACTGCATGCTCCCTCCAACTAGAGAAGACCCCATAGCCACCCAACCCTTTGTCTCCCAGCGTTGGGATCCTGGCCGGATGGCCACCCATGCCTCCATCCGCACATCTCCGTGACGGGAAGCTCATCACCTCTTGCCTATTTCCTTGAGTGGAAGTTGACACTTCGACCAGCTTTCCCCAAGGGCGCCTCAAGTTCTAGATTTTAAACTCTGGGGGAAATTTTTCTCTTCCCTCCCCCTTGAGCTCCTTGGGAGAGAAATGTCCTGGAAAGGGTGATGGGGTGTCAGTTCCAGGAAGGCAGGGCCTGTCCGGTTCTACCCATTGCTGTATCGTCAGCACTTCGCAGAGGGCCCAGCGCCTAGCAGGGCCACCTAGAGTGTGTGTGGTAGGGAAGAGCAGGAAAGAAACTCCAGGCTCCTCACCACCCTGTGCAGTATTGCATTCACTTGCTCAAACCACAAAACCACCCTGTGAGGTTGGAGCTATCTTCATGCCCATTTTACAGATGCATAAACTGAGGCCCAGTGGGGAGAGGAAGATTCCTACAGCTCGTATGGGAGGAGCAGGGGTTCAGAGCCCATGATTTTAAATCTGTACTGAGTTTTAGAAGGTGAGCGAGCCTGTGGGCGTGGTGATAACGTAAAGCAGAGCACGTGCTTACGGGTCAGAGGCTAAGTGCTGTTAGAGACCAGCTAGCCTCATTTCACGGTGAGCACGATGAGGGAGGGACTGTGGCCCCCACCCCCTCCATAGACGAGAAGGACAAGACCCGGGGAGCAGTGGCTTCTCCACTGGGAGAGCGTGTGCTATGGATAAAGAGACCACAGGCTCAGCTGAAACATTCTATCTATTCCATGGCCCACCCTACTTTGGAAGGACGCTGGCCGGCCTCACAGAGATGCTGGCTATGGAGTCAGGAGTTGAAGGATGGAAAAGATTCACTCCCCACCTCCCCGTGTCCCTCCTCCCTCTGCTCCTCCTGCCCCTCCCTCCTTCCCTCCTTCCATCTTTTCTTCCTTCCATACCTACTGGAGTGTCTCCTACGTGCCAGGAATGCCCGCAATGGATACAAGCATGCTTCCTGCCCTCCCCGAGCTCCCATGTTCACCCACAATGGCCTCATCTTTATTCCCATTTAACAGACAGGGCAACTGAGGCTTCATTACATGACTTGGGCCAAGCGGCCCAATGGTCCGAGGTGGATGAAGGACTGAGACCCAGCTGTCTGACCTCCGGCTCGGCGTTGTCTCAGAGGGCTGCCTGCAGGAACTGATGCAGGGGTCTTAGAGGGGTGAGGTCCCCCAGCAAGGGCACTCAGAGTGGGCACCCATGAGGCATATATGACAGTGCCAGGAGAGCTGTGGTGGGGATTGGGGAGAGAAGGAGGAGGATGGACGGCGGGGTCGTCTCTTCATTTGGAGGGACCTCGGACGTGGGGTCAGCCAACCTTACGCCTGCTGGTGAGGCCCCACAGCAGACTCCTCTCTGGGCGGTAGTGATCCCGACCTGTCTCCACGCCCTCCCTCCATGGAGGGAATTTGCCAGGAGGTTGTACCGGCCAACGGGGCAGGCGGATCTGAGTTCAAATCCCAGTTCTGCCTCTTCCTAGCCATGGGATTCTGGGCAAGTGACTTCACATCTCAGGTTTCTCCTCAATACAGTGGGCACGATCGCACGCTTTCCAGCATTGTCAGAGGTCTGGGGACTAAGGAAGTAGACATGCTTTGTCAACTATAAAGTGAGGTCTGAGGTGAGGTTTTGGCCAGTAACTGTTTCTGCATCTGTCTTCACCAAGGACTCAGCACCCTGACGGCAGGGTCCTTTTCTGATTCAATCCTGCAAACGGTTGGTGCTTAATCAAAGGCATGATCTGTTGGGTGGATTACAGTTTTTTTGTTTGTTTGGTTTGTTCCGGTGTATTCCTTTTGCAGATGGGTAGGGGACTGTGAGCTACTCCGGGACCAAGGGATGCTTCAAAGATGACAGTGATCATGATTATTCCTCGTAACAATGACAGCAGCTCATTCTATTGAGCCCTTTCTGTGTGCTTGGCTCATCTGATCTTCTCTGCAACCTTATGGGACATGTACTGTTATCATCCCTACTTTACAGATGGGGAAAGGAAGGCTCAGAGATGTTGTGTTACTTGTCTAAGGTCACACAGCACAGAAGTAGGAGATTGAAGACCAGAGCCCAGGTCTGGGTTCTTCTGAATCCAAAGCCAGGCCACCCCAATGACTGGGGGACCCCATCTCTGAAGGTTTCTTTCCTGGAGCCTGGGCAGAAGACAGAACAAGGTGGAGTCTGTCACCAGTTGGGCACTCACAGCCACTAATAATACAGTCAATGGCTCCTTTCAAATTACAGTAAATGTTTCCCCCCCTTGAACAAATCATTTACCGCAGCTGCAGAAAGAGTGTCCTGTTTACACGCGGAGCCAAAGGAATTCCAATCCGAGTCTAATTATTGATGCTGCAGCTTCTATGGCCTTGGGAGAGGCCTGCCTTAATTGCACCAATTAATACTTGCCACTCTTGTGGGCTCTGCCGGGCCCGAGGTTTGGTTTCCTTCCTCTGCGGGTACGCGGACGAGATGGGTCTGTGCAGCCGTCCGGGGTGCGCACCTCCAGGCCACAGGCTGGGCGCAGCAGACTCTTTGCTTTCAGGACACTGTCCCTTTGTGGTGGGGCAGCTCTCACGGGGGCCACCCAGGAATCCTATCAGACCGCACCTGGGCAGGGGCTGCCTCCTCCCTCCTTCCTCCTTCAAGCTGCCAGTCCCTGTCCTGCTTCCCACTGGCTCTGAGATCCTGGGCAGGCTAAGTCTCCAGCCTGAGCCTCAGTTTCTCCATGCAGAAAGTGGACGTTAGCCTCATCTTCGTGTTCCTGGGAGGATTTAAGGGGGATCAAATTAACAAGGACAATGGCTGGGTGAACTCTAAGGCATTAGACAGACTGAAGGAATTTCTGCTAAAATTGAGAGATCTGGGCTCCAGTCGCGGGTCTGACTCTTGCTTTGCGATGGGCCTTCACCTTCCTGGGCCTCGGCTTTCCCAGCCACAGAATGGGAGTGAGTCCATCTTCCCTGTTGGATGCCTGTGGGGTATGCTTGCCAACAGTACCCTGGCCCATGGATATGGAGGCCATGACTGTCCCGTAGTGCTGATGGGATGGGCGGTGAGTTGCCATGCTGGGAAAGAGAAACTGTTCTGGGGAGTGGTTGGGTGGCTGGTGGGGTGCTGGGGTCGGGGAGTGGAGAGGAAGGGGAAATGTCACAGGTTTCACATGAAACCTGGCTTTGAGTTTTGCCTCCAACCCTTCTGAGTTGTGTGTGTGTTTTTTTTTTTTAAGATTTATTTATTTATTTATTTGACAGAGATAGAGACAGCCAGCGAGAGAGGGAACACAAGCAGGGGGAGTGGGAGAGGAAGAAGCAGGCTCCCAGCAGAGGAGCCCGATGTGGGGCTCGATCCCAGAACACCGGGATCACTCCCTGAGCCGAAGGCAGACGCTTAACGACTGAGCCACCCAGGCGCCCCTGAGTTGTGTGGTTTCTGATGAACATAATCACAATAGCAATGACTGTTCCTTGCTTGCGACGTGTCTGTGAGACATGCTCCTCATGTCCGATTTCATTAAATCCTCCAAGGGGTAGGTAATGTTTTTTTTAATACCCATTTTACAGATGAGGAATCCAAGGCTCAGAGAGGTCAAGTAAGTTTCCTAAAGTCACACAGCCAGAGATTGTCAAAGCCAGGAGCCAGGATTTAGATCTGGTTCTCTGTGATTTCAGAGCTGATGCCTGCAGCAGCCACGCCTTCCTGCCTCAATTTACCCCTCTGTATAAGGGGCCAAGGTTAACGTCTTCCAAGCACAAATGATGCCAGGATTGCACTAAATCAATTCTGTGAGATGCGAGGCCCACGGAAAGGCCCGTGGAGAGCCACACACGGCCCACAGAAGCCAGGATGCTTTGTGAATGTGTGTGGGTTGGAAGACTCCTGGGCATTGTCCCATCCTCCCACTCACCCTAACTTCATGAGGCCTGGGGAAGTTTGGCTGCTGGGTTCCCAAGAAAGGGGGTTGGGTGGGCTGGGTATCCTCTTGTCCTCACAGCCCTCTTTGCTAGAGATTCCCTCTTTGGTTTTCTCAGAACCCCTGGGGCTTGTGGTCCCACCTGAGCGCATGTGGAGCTGTGTTTTCTGATGTGACACATTGTCACCGTGCGTGATGTGGCATCAGTCCCACAAAGTCGTGACACCAGTGTCTGATGCCACACGATCCACAAAAATGATGTGGGTCCCCTGGGGGTCTCAGGCCTTGACAGGAGCCCTGCAGTTCCCCCCACCTCCGCCTTCTCCGTGGAGCCCCTCTGCTGCTTGTTGGCAGAACCTGCTAGGCCCCGAGGGGGTGGGGCTCCGCCAGCGGGGCCTCAGCTCACATGGGGATGAGCTTGATGTCCCGTTGCCTGACACATGCCTTGTATGAGGTCCCCAAATTAAAAGAAACAAAGCTTCCTAGTCAAAGGCAGTCTGGGCCTGGTGGGGAGACGTGGAAGGGCTCCGGAGTGCAGTGATGGACTGATTTCCCCTAATTACCACTGGTTTAATATTTATAGGGTTGGTGCCAGAGGGCTGCAAGGGAGGTGTTCAGCTTGAACGGCTGCTGTTGGGGGGAGGCCCTGGTAGGGGACACTGAGTAGGCAAGAGTCTGCCTGTGTTCAGGGTCCGGGCTGGCCAGACCCAGCTTGTCTGCCCCTTGTGCCTTCCTGAGTCACAGAGACCATCCATTTATGTCTCACTAAGTGCTGGGCCCTGGGCTCCAACTTTGATAGCCTAGAGGTCCCCGTGGCCCAGTAGTTCAAAGTGGCAGCTCCAGAGGCTCCAAAGTCAGATGGACCTGGATTTCTTATTAAAATTTGATGTTTTCCTGGCTGTGTGCCCTTGGACCGGTGACCACCCCTCTCTGAGCTTCAGTTCCTTTGTGTAAAATGGTGGTAGTAATATGCCTCCCTCCTTTACTTTTTGTGGAGATCCAATAAGGTAAAATATGCCAGGTGTTTAATACAGTGCCTCGCACACAGTTGTGCTAAAAAAGAATAGTAGCCATATCTATGGATTTATAGACATGACTTGGAAGGGTTGAGGTCTCCTGTATTAGTTAGCTATGGACTCAGCCACGCTGCATAACAAAAGGGCCCCCAAAGCTGGTGGCTTGAAATAACAGTCATTTACTCCCACAGCATTCTGGGGTGGCTGTTCTTGGTTCTCTGTCTGCACAGCTCTCTCCTCCCGTGGGAACCAGCCCTGGCCCGTGCGTGTTATTCTCTGGGCAGTGGCCGAGGGCTGCAAGATTGTTGCCCACCCTTTCATTTCACATTGCCGTGAAATGGGAATTACTATTTCTGCTTTCCCGATGGGGAAACTGAGAGTCAGAGACAGGAAGTCACTAGTGGTGGAGCTAAGATCGGAACATTTCAAAGACCGTGTTCTTCTCAAGCACCCCGTCCTGCAAGCCACCTTCAATCACCATCGCGAGTACTGTGTATCAAACACCTGCTATGTGCCGAGGGCCTTGCACGAGTTAACTCTAATCCAAACCAACCTGTGGGTGTAGGCATTCATATCTTCATTTCATAGATGAGGTAGCCGAGACTCAGAATATAAGTAAGTTGTCCAGGCTCTCGTAACTCTCAAGCTGATGGACCCAGGATCGGAAGACAGGGCTTTCTAACTTCATGCCAACATGCCTTGGAGCTGATGCTTCCTCTGCCTGGTCTGCTTGCTTTCTCGCTCTCCCTCTTCCTCTCTTGGTCTTCCTGGAACCAGACTCTATGTCCATCAAAATAATAGGGATTCAGTACATTATAATGAATAACAGGTACTGTGAACTAAGGTGGTGCTGTCCCCCTTTTAAGGAGGGGGAAACAGAGTGGCGGAGGTCACGGGGCCAGAAGAGGTTTTGCAGAACCAAGAACCAAGGCCGGGTAGTTGAACTCTGGGCTGCCTGCCATCCAAACTGGAGTTTTTGTATTTTTGCAATGCTGAGGCGTGAGAAGGATTGTTGCTGTGTGTTGCATAGGATTGATTACCTCCGGCCCCTCTCACTTCTCCTCCTCCCGGCACCCCCCAGTCCTCATCTGATGGACTTTCTGCACTGGGGTGTCTGCCGCCAGCAGCCTCCCCTGTGCCCACACCTTCCCCTCTTCAATGACAGCCTTGTTTCTGGACTTGCTGGGGGGACAGGAGCTCATCTCCTGAGCTCACGGGGGCCACTTTGCATGTGGGGCAGAGGATGGAGTCTCTCACAGCCTCTACTCCTGATCCCTCTGGGCTAACCTGGGTGGACACTCCCTCTGACTCCCCGAGCCTCAGTTTGCTCACCTGCAAAATGGGGGAGTGTCATACCTGCTGGGAGGGCTGCTGTCTGTCTCCAATGTGCTTACACACATCCGGTCTTAGTGCGGCATCTGGCAAAGAGTAAGCACTCAATAAATGTAAGCTATTGTTACTGTCAGTTGGGCCCTGCAATAGTTTTTTCACTTTGAGGAAAAAAAAAAAGCTGAAAATTATGGAAGCCAGCTGACTTAGGATCCCGAGCCATCATTCTGCAGACGGAGAAATTATGTAAACTCTATCACCGACTCCAGGAGAGCAGGAGATGAAGGGGGAGAGATTCTGCAGGGTTCCAGCTGTTGCCAAGGAAGGGTGGGTGAGGAGGGAGCGGGCACGCGGTGGTGACAGCGTTCTGTCCAATGCCCTGGGGCCTGGGGTGCTGCCGTGTCCTGGGGCTGGCTGCGGAGGGGCTGAAGCGGCTCTCAGGCTGGAGACTTCTCAGATCCTTCTCGGCCCCCCGAGACTCAGACCCCTCCGGGCTGCAGTTGGGGCTCCGTGGGGTGTCACAGGGAATAGCAGCAGCGCTCTCCCTGCGTGGGGAGAGAGCGAGAGAAGGCTGCCAAAGCAATTCTCAGCGAAATCCCTGGGGGTTTGTGTCAAGGACAAAATAGTGTGTCCCATGGGTAAATATAGTTAACACAGCTGCAAAACAGAATTTATTTCTTGTTTGAGATATCATTTTTAAAGTATGGCATAGGGAAAGCTTTAAAAATGAAATTATAGCAGGCAATAAAAAACCTCATAGGCACTGTATTCAAATTATGCTACAGTAATAGGCCAAGTTCATAAATAAACATCTTCGGTTAACCCTTTCCTGAGCCGTGTGGGCAGACCCACTGTGACCCAGACAGGAGAGGAGGTTTTAAACCCCAGTGGGGGGAAAGGGATCACCTTTCACGTGCTCCTCAGCTTTCCCCACCGCCCTGCATCCCAGACCTCTCCACCTGATGTCTCCATCCAGATGTTAAGTATCCACACACCTAAAAGGAGGGGTTGGGGTGTGTCTACTGGGCTTGCAGAAATGTGCCACACAGACTTCCGAGCCAGGAGTATTTTAGGGTCTGGATTCGGGTGTGTCCCTCCCAAAGCTCCACCTCCTCTTAAGAATATATGATATGATATGATATGATATGATATGATATATGACATGATATGATATGATACTATAGGATATTACTATTCTCTTTCTCATTACACGTTAGTACAGCAGTTCTAACCACTGCCGGGGGCAGTGAACACGTGGCCATGTCTAGAAGCATTTTTGGTTGCTGAAATTGGGAGGTGCTACTGGCATCTGGAGGATGAGGCCCCGGATGCCCCTCAGCTGAAACCTACAAGGCACAGGACGGCCCCCACCACAAAGAATGGCCTGGCCCCTAATGTCCAGAGTGGTGAGACTGAGCAACTCAGCGTTGCTGACCTTCCTTGTTCAGTTCAGGGATTGGCTAAAATGTTGGCTGAATGAATGGAACCTCTCCCTATCCCTTTTCTTTCCCTGGTGGACTCTGACCTCTCCCTCTGTTCTCAGTTCGGAGATTGCTTTCTCCGGGAGGTCTCCCCGGGGACCCCCAACTCCGAGGTTCCTGACCAGCTGCCTCCCCATTAGACATTCCTGTGATTCTCCTTGCTTCTCATCCTTGGATTTACTTATTCATCTTTCTCCTCTTCGGTCCAATGTCACCGCCTCAAAGCAGCCATCGTGACTGTTCTTCACTAAAGTGACCTCCCTCTAGTCACCGTCTCATCCACCCGCTTCATTCCCATCACAGCATTTATCAGTAGCTGTAATCATCTTGCTTATTATGGGCTGGGAGTTGGCCACCACTGGGTCCTGAGTGCCCAGCAGAGCCCCTGGACCAGAGGGGCTGCGCGGGGAACACTCAGAATGTGTTAGCAGGGGCCAGAGAAGAGGAAAATCCCCTCCTGCCAGAGACATCCCCTCTCCTTCCTTGTAATCCTCTCGAATCTCCTTCCTTGGGCAGGGACACCATGCTGGGACTGAGAAGCCTCTGATTCCCTCTGCCCGCCCTCCTCCCTCCCCGGCACTGTTCCATCCACAAGGAGAATCTGTCAGATCACTGCTCTACCTTCTCGGCAAAATGAAGGTCCTGCGGTACATCCATGCTTTGTAACTGTGTGTGTGTGTGTGTGTGTGTGTGTGTGTGTGTGTGTGTGTGTGCGTGGGTCAGAATCACCTGTTAGAGCTTTCCTAAGAGATCAAGTCCTACTCCATACTTGCAGAGCCGGATCCTCTGTGAGAGCTGTGCCCTGCTCTGTGCTTTTGGGAAAAGCTGTCATCCCGATTCAGGGCATGGTTAAGAGCCAGGAAACTGGGCGGAGGCGGGGAGCTCTGGAGCCCCTTCCAGCCCCGCTGTCTGACATCTCCATGATTTTAAGATGCCCAGCCTGGGCCATTTATCTGAGTGACTCGCTTCCCAGGCTCCCCTGGCACTTTTGCTAATTTAATAGCATTTAATTTAATTTTGAAATGATTTTTTAAAAAAGGCTGTTGCTGCAGAAGCCCCAACCACCTCACCCCTCTTTCTCACTAAGGCTGAAAATACGTTTTGTGGCTGAAGCCAGGCTTCTGGCCACAGATGTCCCTTGGCGGGCCCACAGCCTTTTTGCAAAAAATGCTGAGTTTGCTCTCCACCCATTGGGCATAATTACCTTTCTCCTCTCCAGAGCCCCCTGCATGTTCTAACCGGAGGAGGAAAGAAAAGGCTGGAAAACCAGACCAAGTTAGAGACTGACTCATGAGCTCTTGTCTCAGACAAAGAGATTGGCATAATCCAATGCGCACGTGCGCACACACACGCACGTGTGTGTACACACACACACACACGCATGCATGCACATGGACACCTTTTTTCATATTCTTTAGGGCTGAGTGGCCACAGCTGGGGGCTACATTTAGCTCTGGGCTCTCTTGAACTTCCCAGATTTTCTTTTTGCCTGGACTTCCTTGGACTTTCTCCCAGGAATATGCCACATTCATTTTGTTGTTCCTTTTAATTATTTCTTAAACCTGACTTCGCATACGCTTGATGATTATAACTCATCTTAGATTCATCTATTCATGCATTAATTAATTTTTATCAAGCATCTCCCATGTGTCCAGGGTGCAGACAGATGCCGTAGAGAGGGACAGACTTGACCCTGTCCTCAAGAAGCAGAGAGCCTGCCTGGGAGGAGAGACAGATGAAGGGGGGAGGTTCTTAGGGGTAAAGATGGGGAGGGAATATGGAGAAAGGGGGATGGGCAGGGACCTTTGGAAGTCTTGGGGGAAGTACCTCCACGAGAATAATTAAGCTCTTTGTCAGAATGACCAACCTTCCATGAAAAGACAGAATGGGGAAGGTGAATGTGTCTTGGTACATCTTCACAAGTTGGGGTTCTTCTCCCTCCTGTGGTGGACATTGCTAGCTCCTAACACACACAGCCCGGACAGTCACACAGCTCGGACCCATCTCCCAGGCTTCCCTGCGGTTGGCATGGCAGGGTTCCAGTCAAATGTCCGAGTTCCAGTCAAATGCCCGAGTTCCAGTCAAATGTCAGTGGAGTGATGCACTTCACACCCAGAGCCGGTCCATCAACCTTCCCAGGTGTGACACTTCCTGCTCTTTCCTTTCCACCGATGGAACTCAGACCATGTGAGCTGGAAATCCTGCACTGAGCGTGGAGGGAGTCATGATATGGTAAGAACCTGGGTCTCTAATACCTCTTGGAGGGAAGTTACCCTAGAGATTTGCAAATGTCTGACTGCAAATGTCTTCACTGGACTTTGCGAGAGCTGGAAATAGACGCCCACCGTGGTACATTTTTGCATTTGTTTCTTGCATCAGCTGATGTTGCCTTTCTTTTTCCCCCCCAAGCTGACATTGCCTTAACTCCTGAGCCCAAACCCTTCCATTGCCTGTATCTGTAAAGTAAGTTTTGTCGGAGCACAGTCTCTGGCTATTTACACACTATAACAGCAGGGTTGAGTAGGAGGGCCAGAGACTGTACGGCCTGCAAAGTCGAAAATATTTACTATCTGGCCCCTTATAGAAAGTGTTGGTAGACCCTGGCCTTAATGAATACCATAAGCATCTGGCCAGACCCAGAAGCAGTCTAGATCCTTCTCTTGCTCTCCAATGTGGGTTTCTTTGAAGAGACCAGTCCCAGATGCCCTGGCTATCTGCTCTCACTTGGTTCTGGTTTCTTCCACTATTCTGACTCTATTCCTTGGGAGCAAGTAGGTTTTGTGAATTGGACCCAGAGACAGAAAGAATGGTTAAGCGTGACCATTCTTCAACTTTTTCAGCTGTTAGCTCTGACCTTCCGAATCATCTAGACTAACTCCCTGAATGTTCAGAGAGAGGGGAGTAGACTGTCCCAGGGTCACCCAGCCAGCGAGTGGCTGAGAGGTCTTGCAGACAGAGCTGCGGGGCAAACGAACTTCTTCCCAGATAAAAACAGCTAGCTGTTTATTGAGCGCTGGCTATGGGCTAGGTGCACACTCACTCCTTCCAGCAAACCTCAAGGTGTATACTGCTACTCTCACCATCATCACACCCATTTTACAGATGGAGAAACTGAGGCACAGAGGGAGGTTAACTTGCCCAAAGCCCACTCTGTTGGTGAAGCTAAGATGGGAACACAGCAGTGTGAGTTCAGAGTCCATGTTCTTGCCCGTGACGCCATATTGGATCTGTCATCCTCGCCCACATTGAGTCTTGAAACTTTCCCCTGATCAGCATTGATGGGAAGAATAGACTGGGGTGTACAGGGTTGTTCTTTCCTAGCCCTTCGCCTCCCGTCCCACCTCCCTCTGATCCTCAGAGCCTAGAACGGTTCATCAATTTTGTTTGCATATCCAACTTGAGACGCTGTCATTTCATTAACTCAAGTGAGGGGCTCTTCATACAAGACTGAGCTTCAATAATTCTCTTTAAAGTTACGGAGAAATGTATGCTTAATTATATTTGCATATGAAAAATAGGGTCTAATTAGTTTGATTGATTATTATTTTAACCCTAATGGCATTTTGAGTATCTGTCCCAACTAATAGCAAGTGTATCGCTAATAAATCATTGAATTTTTACAGCATGGTCTATTGAGCTGGCTTATGAAATATATTTTATTAATATCCCGGAATGTATTGAAACTGATACAAGTCAAACAACTGCTCATTTATTAAACTGTTTAAATGTCAGTTTTATACAAGAGTAATAATACAGGAAATATGTTCGTTCAGAAGACATCAGTAGGCCATGGGTACTCAAAATATTAGTTATCTTGGAAAAATATATTATGGAAATAAAAGTCCAATTATGTCATTTATTGCATTAAATAAATCTATATTGACTAACATAAATGTGGCACATCAGCAGATGCATTCTCTTTCAAACTTTTTAATTCTCTGGGATTGTGCTCAAGGGCATAGGGGAGTCTGTGTCTCTTGGACAAAGGAGTCATTTGAAGGTTGGGGTCAGTTCTCACGCTGGTCTGAGGTTGTCCAGTGCACTAAAGGTCTCCAGAATGTCCTTCCTCAAGGGTTTTGCTTCTAGGACATCCCCAAGGACTGGAGTTCGGATCAGGACACTTCCGGGTACATGATGTCATCCTTCCTTCATTTGTTCATCTCAGGAGTACTTCCAGGGTGCGCGCTGGGTGTCACTCACGGCGCCATGGGGGCGCTGTGATGCACCAGAAAGTTACGGATCCTGCCTCCATGGAGGTGACATTCCCGTGGGGGTAAAATGAAAAAACAACACCACCACCAACAAAACCTTCTTTCTCTGCCACGACTGCACGTACCAATTACAAGGAAAAAACTTTTTTTTTTCCTATCACTCCCAAGACCTCTGATACATATGTGTGGGTTTTCCCCCACACCAACCAGTTCTCTTTCTGGACACCAACTGGGAGTCCTATTGTTCAGCTCTGACATGAACTATGTGGGGTGAGTGCAGACCCCCCGGTGAAGGGTTCAGTCCCACAGGACTGTCCCCCACTTCAGACACCCATCACAAGCCACCTGCACTTCTGATAGACAGGCTATAAATCTGGAGTTCTTGTGAACCCCCTCTTCGAGTTCAGTAATTTTCTAGAACAGCTCATGGAACTCAGGAAAGCACTTTATTTACTATTACCTGTTTGTTAATAAACGATACAACTCAGGAACAGCCCAATGGAGGAGATGCCTAGGGCCGGGTATGGGAGGCGCGGTACAGAGCCCCCAGACCGGTCTGGGTGTGCCCTCTCCTAGGACCCAGCTGAGGGTGTGTTCAGCAACCTGGAAGCTCTCCGAACCCCACCGTTGAGGGTTTTCATGGAAGGCTTCATTACACTGGCCCGATTGATTAAATCATTGACCATTGGTGATTGAACTCAGTCTCCAGCCCCTCTCCCCTCCCCAGAGGTTGGGGGGTTGGACTGAAAGTTCCAACCCTTTAATCACGTGATTGGTTCCCCTGGCAACCAGCCCCCCTTCTCCGGGGCTTTCCAAAAGTCACCTCATTAGCATAAACTCAGGTATGGTTGAAAGGGACTTATGAATAACAAAAGACGCTCCCATCACCTCGTCACTCACGAAATTCCAAGGATTTTAGGAGCTCTGTGCCAGGAGCTGGAAACAAAGACCAAATATATATTTCTTGTTATATCACATCACAGGAGGAGACAACGGGACGAAAGAAAAATGAGATAATTTTCGGGTGCTGATCCATGCTACGAAGGGAATAACGCAGGCTGTCCGGGTGGGGGATGCCCTGGGTAGGGCTCCTTTAGATTGGAAAATCGGGGACAATGGCGGGAAGGCGATAGGCAGATCAAACAGCGCCCCCCCCCCACCAGGCGGAAGGAAACAGCAGGAGCCAAGGTTCGAGGTTAGAGTGAGCTTGGCACCTTCTTAGGACAGAGTGCAGGTTGGTGGGGCAGGACCCAGGTGTGCCAGGAGGGAGCTCACGAAGGGTCTCACAGTCCAAGAGAAGGAGTGTGGGGTCTAATCCTAGGAGTGATGAATACCCTGGGATGGTTAGACTCAGGAGGGGGCAAATGGTCAGATTTATATTTTGCCAAGGTTGCTAGAGAGCTGGGGGTGGGGTAGGTGGAGAATGGACTGTAGGGGGCCGGGCTGGCCCTGGGGACACAGGCTGGAGGTGGCGGGTGCAGTCATTAAGGGCAGGACGAGGGGGAGGAGAGAAGTCAAAGCTTCAGGATGTATGTGGAGGTCGAGCTGACAGGATACCCTGATGGATTAGATACCGAGAGACAGGGAGAGAGGAACCAAGGACGCTTCCGGTGTTTGATCTGAGCCTCTGGGTACCATTTACAGTGATAGGGAGGAGGATGCGGGAAGGAATGGTTTGAGAAGCAACGTCAAGTGTGTAGTTTTCAGCACATCAAGGGTTGCGGGGGGCAGTATGAATCATCGACTCTGGTGGTTCCCCCAAAGAAGGGTGGGTCAACATCACCAAGCATGTTGGTCACCATCAAAAGTCCTGGACCTTGGACCTGGAAATTCAGATTCTTCAGGTCTGGGGCGGGGTGCGGCCATGAAGGTTTGATTTTGCTAACCGCCCCCCCGTCCCCGCCCCGTGATTCCAATGTGCAACTACGTTGGAGGACCACGTTCCCTATCCTCTCATTTTGCAGATGGAGAAACAGCCCGGGACAGGAGACAGAATTTGTAAATTGGTGGCAGAATTAGGTTGCAAACATGGGGATCCTGGTTCTTGGCTGTCTCTATGAAGAAAGCCCCAAGGCATATTCAAGTGCCCTTGTAGGCAAAGCCCAGACATTCTAGCTCAACTGAGGTCAGAAATATTCAGGAGAGAGGTGAGGTGTAGGAAGTTTTGGAGTTAGGAAGAGGCAGGGGGGAATGGTTTAGTATTTGCCATCGTGCTGTGCAGCCCTGGGTAGTTCACATAACCTCTCTGAGCCTTGGCTTCTCTGAGCTTAATTGGACATAAGAATGATGCTTTCTTCACAGGATGTCGTGAGGACCAATGGGATTCTCACATGAAAGGCTCAGCACAGCGTCTGGCACATGGTAAGCCCTAAAAACACACGAGCTATATAATCTGAATACAAATTCTACGAATCCCCAGTGGTGAGCTGGAGAGGAAGCCGGAGCAGAGCAGTGGTATGCGCACAGACTTGGGGATCAGACAAACCTGGGTTCAAATCCCACTCCTCTGCTCTGGGAAGCTGGACAGGCTCTACCTCTCTGAGTCTGTTTCCTCAGCTCTAAAATGGGAGGGCAGGAGTTATGATACCCGCGTGCAGGGCTGGTTTTGTGGATTTGAGAAAAAGGTACATGGAATTTCTGGCTCAGAGCCCAGTGCTTAAGAACTGGGAGTTATCGGAATTCTTGTGCCAATTTCAATTCACTGACCCAAATCCCAGGCAATTGCAGCTCCTGGGGCCTCCCAGTGGGTGGCCATGGAAGAGAGTCTGGGGTCTCCTCCCGTGCTGTGTGACCTTGAGTGAGCCCCTCACCCTCTCTGGCCCCTGTTGCCTCATGTGTGAAATGAGCAAGCTGCTCTAGTTAATCTCCAAGGTCTTTTTCACAGCCTTTAAAAAAATCGATGATTGTAAAGGTCTGTGATTAGTGAGGAACCATCTGCCCCAGGCAAAGACCAGACCCTCCCCAACCTTTCGGGGAGAATAAAACAATAAGCAGCCGGCTTAGCAAATTGCCACCTCACAGGCCTTAAAAAACGAATATCTGCTTTTGTATCAGCCTTGATTGAAATTCTTATGCTATGGCGGCCGTCCCCGCCATCAATGCCTTAATTAGAAATTAGGACAGTCACATTGGCATAAATTAAATCAGACTAAAGATGATTAACAAAGTAATGCAAGAAATCATTAAATTAAACCATTGTGCCAAGTCCTCTGCTGATCTATCACAAATTTGGGCTGCTAATGAGGTCTTAATTAGTAAGTTAGGTCGAAATAATTCATGTCATTCACTCCAAAGACAGCCCTCTTTCTTTTCTTTTTCTTTCTTTTTTTTTTTTCTCTCTCTTTTTGAATCCAGCCCCCAATGCAAATTTATCATGGGCTGCGGAAGGGGGTAGGTGGACATCATCAAGAAATAACAGCATTCCCCAGATTATCAAAACCAGCCAGGCACTGAGCACGTGTGCTGGGAAGCCCGTTCTGATGTCAGGGTAGCCTGAAGGGGGGTAAAGCGCTGACGATCCTTAGCTGAAGCATGGCGGGAGGGGAAGGAACAGTCCGCAAGTTTGTCCCCTCGTGATGGAGATGGAAAAACTGAGGTCCCAAGAGGGAAGGGTCACGGAGTGGGTTTGGGGTAGATCTGGGGGCCCTGGGGTCCTGAGGAGGGATTGGCTCTTCTTTTCATTGCTTTGTGAGGTCTCCTGTTTGTCCAGAAGGTGAAGGAAGGAGGTGCTGAAATGGTCAGCACTCTGGAATTCAACAGTGGGAGGCCCTGCCCATGTTGGGTGGAGCCTGACATCTTCTTGGTCCGCCCAGGGACGGTTTAAATGGTGCCTTTCAAAAATGGTTGGACCCATCATTAGCTGGGCACCTCCTGCTAGTGTCTGTGCTGAGTGCTTTCCATGACTCTCCTTGTTTCACTTGCAAATAGTAGTAGACACTATCTTGTTCCCCATGTTACTGGCAGGGAATCTGAGGCTCAGAGAGGTGAATTGGTTTGTTCTAGGTCACACAGCGAGGAAGAAGCCGAGCTGGAATTTGACTCTGATGTACCAGTGTATGAATGCTTAACTGCTTAGCTTTCCTGCCTCTATAAATAACCACTGAATAGCTGGGTGGTTGGTAGCAGTTGTCGGAAGGGTGAGTGGGGAAGAATAAGCCAGCAGCACAGATGAACGCGTTGGCTTGGCATCATCGGCAGGGGTGGGGCTTTTGGAAGACCGATGGCTTTGGGCTCAGGCAGGAGCCTAAATTCCCAGCTATGTGGTCTTAAGCCAATTGCTTCCCCTGTCTGAGCCTCAGTTTCCTTGTCTGTAATATGGGTACAATGAATGCCTAGTGTGAGGAATTCAGGAGTGTCCAAAAAGGTCATGTGAGAAAAGTGCCTTGCATACAGTAAGCGTTCAATAAATGTTCTCTCCCCTCACCTTCTCGATGGTTGTCTGGTGATTCAGTGAACTTTTGCTGTGTAACAAACTGTAGGAAACTCAGTGGCTTAAACCAAGAATGGCTTATTTAACTCAGGATCCCGTGAGTTGGCAATTCGAACTGGGTGCAACTGGGAGGTCCTTCTGCTGGTCCTAGCTGGGCTCACACCAGAGGAGTCGGCCGTTGGCTGTGGGGCAGCAGGGAGGCTCCACCATGCCGGGCTGGCTGGCTGCTGGCTGGGGGGACAGGGGTGAAGGAGCCACAAGTCTCTCATCTTCCAGAAGGCTGGTTTGAGCTTGCATGCTTGGTGGTGGAAGGGCATCAAGACAGCTAGCCGTAGGCACAAGCTCTTCACGAGCTTCTCCCTGGGTCACATTTGGTAAAAGTCTCATTGGTGGTGGTAGACTGAGTAACGCCCCCACTGCCTCCTCAAACGCCCAGGTCCTAATCCCTGGATTTTATGAACATGTTACCTTAGATGGCAAAAGGGACTCTGTAGTTGTAATTAAGTGAAGGAGCTTGAGGTGGGGAGATTATCCTACATCACGGGATGGCTGCGGCATCATCACGAGGGTCTTTATGAGAAGAAAGCAGAGAGGGGCTATGGAGAAGAAAAAGGTCATGCGATGTTGGAAGCAGGGATTAGAAGAACAGCCTTTGAGGATGGAGGGAGGGGCCACGTGCCAAGAAATCCAGGCGGCCACCAGAATCCAAAAAAGGCAAAGACATGGACTCTCCCTTTAGGACTTGCAGTCGGAACCAGCCTTGCCAACCCCTTGACTTCTGCTCTTAAGGCTTGCCTTGGACTTTTGACCTCTAAGAAACAGAAGGGAATAAAATGTGTTGTTTTGAGCCCCGACATTTGTGGTAATTTGGAAGCTGGGAGCAGCCCTGGGAAGCTAAGGCTCCGGCTGAAGGGAGTCACGTGGCCACGCCTAGATTCAAGGGGTGGGAAACAGACCCCATCTCTTGAGGCAGCTGCCCAGTCCCTTCGGAAAGGTGCGCATACGTATGGGGACGGGAAGAGTTTTTGGTCATATTTTGCAGTCTGCGTGAATATATCACTTCACTCCAGTGATTTTGGAATAATAATAGTAATATTTAATATAATATATAATTATAATATAATAAATATAAGAGTAGTCACAATTAAAATGCGTATCGAGTGAGCACTTTCTGGAAGCCGGGCCGTGTCAGGCACATAGCGTACCTTATTTTTCTTCTTTTCTTAAAAGATTTTATTGATTTATTTATTTTAGAGAGAGAGGGGTGGGGGAGGGACAAGCAGACTCGGCACCCGAGCATGGAGTCCAACACAGGGCTTCATCCCCGGACCCTGAGATCATGCCCTGAGCCGAAATCGAGAGCTGATGTGCTTAACTGAGGGAGCCACCCAGGTGCCCCCCCCCTTTTTTACTGTGCTAAAATAGACATTGCATAAAATAATACCATTTCTAGCACGTGTAGGTGTGCAATGCGGGGCGCTGAGTACATTCATCGTGTAGTGCACCCATCACCACTGTCTATTTCCAACACCTTCATCATCCCAGACAGAAACTCTGTAGCCACTAAGGGTAACTCCTCCCTCAGTTCCTGGAACCTCTGTTCGACTTCCTGTGTCTGTGAATTTGCACATTGCAGGTACTTCTTAGAAACGGAATTGTCTGCTAAATTTGCCCTTCTGTGTCTGGCTTATGTCACCTAGCATGATGCTTTTAGGGTCCATCCATGTCATAGTTAGCATGTGTCCGAACTGAATCCTCACAGCAACCCTGGGAGGCCAGGGAGGCTCAGAGAGGTGTGGTGACTTGTCCAAGGTCACACGGCTGCTTCGTGGGGGTGTCCGGGCTCTGATCTCCTGGGCTCTGGGGGTGGGCATGTTGGCCACTTTTCATTTCTCTGTCTTGTCTCTCATGGCAGGTACTGGGCTTCCCGGGTCTTAGTACCCACAGTGCAATCACCGCTCAGTGAAGTCCCTTCCCCTCCTCCCCACCCGGCTGCCCAGAGCCATCCATTTATTTCCCATAGTCGAGATGGCTCCCTATCCAGCCAGGGCCAAAACAATCACTTCGCCATTGATTCTGCATTAATTAATTAAAAAACCCATCCGACCACTCCACAGTGTGATGGACTTGGAGGATTCAGAAGGAAATAAATAAACGAGCCCTGGGCTGGGGGTGGAAGTGAGGCGATGGGAAAGAGAGCAGGTGGGGAGGCTCCGATCCAAAGGTTCAGTTCTGGGGGGGCACAACTCGCAGGAGACCCTCCACAGGCAGCAGGGGCCCGGGCCTGGTGGTTGTATGATTAGTAGTATTCTTAATAGTAGTTAGATTTTATTGATTTGAACTGCACATATGATCCACACACAGTCTCCCATTAATAACGTCTCACAGCGGCTCTGTGCACTAGTTAAGGCTCAGAGAGGTCGAACCGCTTGCCTGAGGCCACACAGCTGGAAGGTCAGGGAAGGATCTCCTTTCTTGGTCCTTTGGTGCTGCTCTTTTGGTGAGTGTTTTCTGACTTGCCCCGGGTGGGGCTATGAGGGAAAAGGGCGTGGGGCAGGGCTCTGCGCCTGGGGAATTTTTTCTGGGGGTTGGTGGTGGGGCGGGGGAGGACTCGGGCACAGAATTCCTGGGATGTTATTTCAAGCCGGAGGGGACTTGACCAGATCATCTGCTTGGATGGCTTGCAAACTATTTTTAGCCTTGCAGAACCCAGTGTTGAAAGGGAAGTCTCGTGTAGATTTATTAAAGGAAAACCCACAAACAAAGCTGCTTGGTTGAATAGTAAAAATAATGCTAAGAGAAGTAATAAATGGCCCCTCGGAGCGGAAGCCGGCACACACCGGTTCACTAGAGCTGATTGTTAAATATTCAGGAGTTTTGTAAGCCAGTTGTTAAACCACTGGCTTGAAATCAGTCACGATGGAAACATTTGCACCATGGAAATTGGCCAGCGCGATAAATCAGCCCCCCTCCTCCCTGCCACCCCCAGAGCTGGTTTACCAGCACACCACTGATAATAACCATTTCATGAATATTTGCTGAGCGCCAGGCACCGTGCTAAGCACTTTATATAAAAAAAAGAAGACCCTGTTTCAATTTCAACCACATTGTAAGGCAGAGCGTATTCATATCCCCATCTCTCAAATGGCGACATTGAGTCTCGGAGAGGTACAGGCGGCCACTTGCACAAAGTTAAGCCCGTAGATGTTAGTGCCTGCCCCGTTCAAAATCCCACATGCTGTCTGATGTCCAGCGCGGGGGTTTTTAAAAATTGCCAGTCCCAGAGCGGGGAGTGCCCCTGCTCGGGATCACACAGGGCACCCGGTGAGGAGGGCAGAAGGAGGGCTAAGCCCAGAACCCAGTGTCCAGGCTCCCACCCCGCAACTCAGTCTGGGGGAGCAGGAAGCAGGTAGGGCTGTTTTCAGGGGGAAGCTGAGATAAAGAGTGACCAGGTGTCTGTCCCAGCTTCCCTACTCCGTGGCAGTAACCCTTGTGCTTCCTTTTTTTTTTTTTTTTTTTTTTAAAGATTTTATTTATTTATTTGACAGAGATAGAGACAGCCAACGAGAGAGGGAACACAAGCAGGGGGAGTGGGAAAGGAAGAAGCAGGCTCATAGTGGAAGAGCCTGATATGGGGCTCGATCCCGTAACGCCGGGATCACGCCCTGAGCCGAAGGCAGACGCTTTAACCGCTGTGCCACCCAGGCGCCCCAATCCCTTGTGCTTCCTAATCAGGGTAGCCAATTTCCACCCTGCCTGGCAGCGTGGACAGCAGGTGCCCTCAGCTCTCAGGGATTCAAAGCAAACAGATGCCTTGCCTTTCTGCCTCGAGTCAACACCTGGCCTGGGGCAGGGAAGGGGCCGTTCTCCCAGCAGGGTGTGCACCCCTGCAGCACACGGCCAGGTTTGGGAGCCTTGGGAGCCAGGCGGGGCCGGCCAGGTCTTGCTTCTCTCGCCTGCCTCCTTATTTCCACAGCTTTGTGAACTAGGGGTGGATGCTGGGCAAGGGACCCATGGAGTCCTCAGTTACTGGAGGACCGTGCGAGGTCCGCGCACAGCGGCGGGAAGAATCTTTGGTCCTATTTTGCAATTGATCACATTGGGAAAACCTCATCTCACTCCAGGAGCCAGGCGGTGATGTGGTCACCATTCTAGGGTATGAGATCTTGTCAGAGGCAGGCGGGGATCCTTTGAGGCGTGGCCAGGAAACCCTTCACCTGCTTCCTGCAGGGGCGAGCGCCATCCTGGGGCTCAGCCAGCGAGCCGGGTCCCGAGAGAGAAAGGAGGCTCATGTCTCTCCAGTATGTGCCAGATGCTGGAAACATACTGACTTGGTGCTCACCAAATGTCCTCAAAGGACGATCCTCGTTTTACAGATGGGGACACTAAGGCTCAGAGAGGGCCAGCAGCTTGCCCAAGTTCACACAGCCTGGAAGTAGCTGAACTCAGAATCGAGTTTCAAAAGGTAGACAATTGGGTGTAGTTATTCGGCCCGGTGCCGCCCAGTAGAAATGGGACACAGTAGAAATTGAGGCACAAATGTGAGCCACGGATGAAATTTGAGATTTTCTAGTAGTCTCATGAGAAAAAGTAAAAAGGAACGAGTGAAATTAATTTTAATAACCTATTTTATTGAACTTATCTATCAAAATTATCCTTGCAATATGTAATCAATATGAATGATTACTAATGAGATTTTTAAAAAGATTTTATTTATTTATTTGAGACAGAGAGAGAGAGAGTGCGCGAGAAAGAGCACAAGTTGGGGGGGAGCAGAGGCGGAGGGAGGAGCAGGCACCCCGAGGAGCAGGGAGCCCCATGCGGGGCTCCATCCCAGGACCCCAAGATCATGACCTGAGCCGAGGGCAGACGCTTAACGACTGAGCCACCCAGGCGTCCCACTAATGAGATTTTTAACCTTTGTTTATTCTGAGGGCATTTTACACTTAACAGTGCAGCGTTTCAAAGGCTAAAGGACCACGTATAGTTCCTAACACCAGCACAGCTGCTAGGAGAGAGACAGAGGCTTGAAAGTTGGACCGAAGGAGTGATTCTCATATTCTCTCTCTCACACTCACTTCCCCCTCCCCCATAGCATACATCACACCTGTGCCTTTAGCCAAGAGGTAATATTATACCACCATTGCTTCTTATGGGCCAGGCCCTGGGCTCTTTGTCCCCCTTGTGCAGATAAGGAAACCAAGCCCAGAGACGGGAGGTTACTGCCCCAAATCACACAGCTTGTACAAATCACAGCCAGATGTAAACCCAGGGCCCGACACCATGCCTGGGTTCTTGACTACCGAGCCTAGGCAGACACCGATTTCCTCTCCGATTCCTGGCTCTCCTGATTTGGTCCTCCTGCTCTCACTCCCGAGCAGCTCAAAGCCACGGAGGAACTGCCTGGTCTCCCAGCCGTGCCTGTCAGAAGTGGGTGGCCCGGGACGCCTGGGTGGCTCAGTCGGTTAGGTGTCTGCCTTTGGCTTGGGTCATGATCCCAGGGTATGGGGATAGAGTCCGGAGTCAGGCTCCCTGCTCAGCAGAGGGGAGCCTGCTTCTCCCTCTGCCTGCTGCTCCCCCTGCTTGTGCTCTCTGTCTCTCTCTGTCTGACACATAAATAAATAAATAATCTAAAAAAAAAAAGTGGGTGTTCCTGCGCTGGCTCCCCGCACCAGCTTCTCCAGGGTCCCCCCAGGGCCAGCAGCCTTGTAAAGGCAAAGGGTCATTGTCCACACCATGTTTAGAAGCACTTAATTTTTTAATTTAATTTGATTTTTTTAAAGATTTAGGCATTTATTTATTTGACAGCGTGGGCTCAGGCTTTGGATCTGAAAAACCTCTGATTCTGGCTCTCACGGAGGATATTAGGAAAGATAGGCCGCCTGTCAGGAGAAGATTTATCTGGGTCTCGGAATGCATAAGAGACAGAGCTGGGCATGCAAAGAAGCCACGAGTCTGTTTTCCTCCAGTGAGGCCGTGGAGGGGTCAGACCATGGGTGAGGCCTGATTTTTGTTGTCTGTCTGTTTTAATCCCCTCCAAACAAGCAGTTTTAAGTGCCAAGAGTGATGTCCCGTGCACCCGTGAAATGTACTAATCGAACACCAACTACATGTAAGGTCTTGAGACAGACGTGTGTGTGTATGTGTGTGTGTGTGTGTGTGTGTGCGTGTGTGAGATGGAGGCTTGGCTTCACCCAACAGGCATGTCCTGAAAGCCTACGTTCATTCATTCATTCACTTATTCATCCAACCAGCATCTGAGGTTACTGACCACTGGAAGAAAGACCAGGCCCCATGTGAAAGCTGTGGGTTCAGGGAAATCTGCAAAGCTCGCTGTCTGTATGGGGGACTGACATCACACTGTGAGCCAAGTAGCACTGTGCTGGTTCTTACCAGAGACGTGAACAAAGAGCTGGGGCAATGAAGGGGTGAAGCAGAAGTTTCCCAGACGAGGGGGCATTTGACTTGGGCTCTGAGGGATGAGTAGGAGTTCTCTAGGCAGAGAAGGGCATTGTAGGAAGTGGGACTACCGTGAGAGATGTAGAGGAAGAAGTATGTATCCAGAGGTGAAGTGTTTAAGTAGTGCATGGGGTCTCTTTGGGGGTATCTGAGTGTGTGTGGTGGGGGGGGTTGTGGTGGTAATGAGATCGATCACTGAAAAGGTAGTTTGGGACAGATTATCAAGAACCATGTTCAGGGGGTGCGTGGTTGGCTCAGTCGGTTAAGCATCAGACTCTTGGTTTCGGCTCAGGTCATGATCTTAGGGTCATGGGATCGAGCCCCACATCGGGCTCCACACTCAGCGGGGAGTCTGCTTGGGATTCTCTCTCTCTCCCTCTGCCCCTCTCCCCCACTCTCTCTCTCTCTCAAATAAAATAAATAAATCTTAAAAAAGAAAAAGAAGCATGCTCAGGTGATTCAGTTTTGCTTACTTAGCACGGGAGTGGGGGCCGCAGAGCTTTTTATGTAAGGGAGGAAATATCAGACCCACATATTTAAAAAAAAATGATGTTGGCTGAATTAGAGATCATGCCCCCTTCAGGGTCTTATAGAGAACAGAGTGTACGAGGTAGGTACATCACTGCCCGCAGAAAACACAGCTAGCTGGGACTCCAGCAGCTCTGAGACTTAGTTTGAGTCCTGCCTCTTCCAGGCAGACTTCCCAGATTACTTCTCCTCCAATTGGTACAGTTGGCCGGTAGGAGCAGTCGGGTGTCAGCCACACCTAAATTTAAATGTTCATTCCTTAGTTGACCAGCTCTGGCTCTTGAGAAAAACACTGCATGCCCAGGAGTCTCACTTTCTTTGTCTGAGAAAAGGGCATGATAATGATTATGTTAGCTTGCTAGGACTCTTCTGAAAATCATGTGAGATCATGGACGGGGAGGCTCCTGCTGCTGGGTCTCCTCCCTGACAAGAGGGCTCAGGGAATGAGTCTGCTGAGCCTTTCTCAGATCGCTCAAATCAAACACTCTGGAAGTTTCTGGCCCGTTGCTCCCCTCCCTCCCGGAGACGTCCGCTCTGACACTGTGAGTTTTATTTCTAGAATGGAGGAGCGGGGACAAAGCGAACCCTCTTAGTGCCAGGAGTGCTCATAAATTACGGGGAGATGAGAATATTTTAATACAAACCAAAGAATCTCAAGTACAAAGAACTGTTCTGAGAAGTGTTTTTTTTTTTTTTTCCCTTTCTCTCCCTTTCTGTTCCCCCGATATTTGGAGCTGAGACGACTCCTCGGGGAATTTATAACGAGTGGAATATTTAAGGGTAGGGAGCCAGAGGTCTTTTTGGCGTTCTCGTTTCAAGGGAAGTCACTTCGGAGTGTCTGGTACGTGCCTGAGTGACATGAAAGGAAAGCTGTGTGCGGAGAAGGGGAGAATATGCCAAGAATTGTCAATTATGCAAAAAAAAAAAAATTGCTTGTCCAAAAGAGTGATGTGTCTGGCTTTATTCCCCAGACGGAGTTCAGCATTCTGGCCAAGGCCTTTGCCAGACTCTGAGATTTTCTGGAAGCGCCCCGGGGCTTGGCTCTTCCATTGCACCTGTGATGATGGGTCACTCGGTCAGCTGGTGGTCACTTTCCACCTGCTCCGTTGGAAACAGCTGTAGGATTTGCGTTTTGACCCATCTTCAGGAGCCCCCGATGTGCTGAATCCTGTGGCTAGGAGCCGATTTCCAGGGGAGATTGGTGGTTTTACTGCCCTCCTGCTGGGATAGGAGGGAAATCTGCCATCCGCTATCCGCTATTCACTGCCACATTTATGCTGTGTAATAAACAGCAACAGAGTCTCAGAAACTTATACCAATTAACTTTTTAAATATTTGCTTGGTTCTTTCTCACAGGTTACCTGGATAGTTCTGTTGATCTGGACGAGGCGTGGCTGATCCCAGCCAGGCTCGCTCCTGCAAGCTGGTGAGCTGGGGGCGGGGGTGGGGTGGGGAATGCTGGTGACCTAAGATAACATCACTCCCATGTTCTCGACTGGCGACTGGCGGCTGCCTGGAGTGGTAGAGGCGACCGGGTCACATGTCTGGTGCCTCCCATCGGGCTGGCCCTGACTTGCTTGCCTGCTGATTGGCAGGGTTCTAAGGAGAAAATGGAAACTATAGGGCTTCTCAGGACCCAAGCTGAGAACTGGCATAATGTCACTTCTGCCGCATTCTATCAGCTGAAGAAAATCACATGGCCGGTCCAGATGCTAGAGGTGGGGAGAAGTCTCCATCCTTTGATGGGAAGAACTTCCAAATCGCATCGCAAGGGCTAAGGATTCAGGGAAAGCAGAGAAGTGGGTGCTCTTGCAATCAGTCTACCAGGATGGAGGAACAGAAATAGGTTCACTTATAATTATTTCCGGCGCCTCTACGTTAGGTCCTCTGCTGGGTGGTGGGGCAAGAAGTGAATATGAGACATTCCCATTGTTCCATTCTGGGGGCAAGAAATGGACATAGAAACAGCCAGTTATGACCCAGTGTAAGTGCTGCAATAGGGGAGCCCAGAGGAGGCACCGAATGCTCCCTGGAGATCAGGGAAGGCTTCCTGGAGGAGGTCCCTCCTGATCGGAGTTTCGACATTTGAGTGGGAGCTCACAGGGTGAAGGAGGAGCCGAACAGGGTGACAGCAGGAGGAGAAGCTGCTCCCGGAGGAGGAAACAGTGTGTGCAAAGGCATGAATGCAAGGGACAACCTGCAGGGGTGGCATTCAGTCATGGTGGCCGGTAGCAGGTGGGAGCAGAAATGGCGCAAGGTGAGGCTGGCGTGGAATCGGTGACCCCAGAGGCCAGACCGACCACCTGCCTCTAGAGGGCTGCCATGCGGGCACCAGTTCCACAGAGGGACCGGGACACAGGGACCAGGGAGGAGGCTTGGGATCTATGTGCCCTGGTGAGGGCATTGTGTCCCCCGAGCCTGGGCTTCACATTAACTGGAATTAGTAGGTTATTGACTTGAGATCATCAGCAAGCCCGGATGGGATTTCCAGGGAAGCTCTGTTAAAGGAGCGCGGGGAACGATGAGAACATGATTAGTAATAATGACAACCCTCCCCACATCTATCCCAAAACGCTGAGCATCACTTGTGAGCCAGGTTTTGTGCTGGGCGCTCAATTCAGGTGTCATTCCTGCCCCCGAAGACCTCATTGGGTCTGAGATAGGCTTCAGCTTCCTTGCTTTCCAGGATCTGCAGATGGGGCTAGGAACCCCCCCTTCCCTGCCATAGACCCGCTCTGCCAGCCCTGCTGACCCCATCGCCCTTCTTCATTTCCTTCTCAGCCATGGAGTATAACTGAGGTTATCCTGCTTGTCTCTTTATCCACTTGGGTGCTCTCTGCCTTCTCCACTCGGTGGTGGTGAGCTTCAGCAAAGTGGCCATTCCATGTTTTTTTTGTGTCCCCATCCATATCCCTAGCACCTGGCTCGGTGCCTGGTCATGGGGGGCATGCATTGTGGTGGCTGAGTCCTTGAGAGGCCAGCTCGCTGTGAGATGCTGAGCAAGCCATTTGCCTGCTCGGAGCCTCAGTTTTTACATCTGTACATTGGGGATGTGGGACAACAGCCAGCCTTTCCACTGTTTTCTGAGCTCTTTCTCTGGGGCTGGGTGTACGGGGATGATTCGACCCGTGGATTTGCTTGCCTGTGGACAACGTCTGGACTCCCACCTCCTAGGGCAGATGTGGGGATGAATTAGGGAAAGGACATAAAGCGGGTGGCCAGAAACTCTACAAACGGGAGGTCTTTCAGTCCCTCTTCCCATTCCCCATGAGCTGGGCTTTTAAAAGCTTTCTCCACCCCAAGGGGGATGCCCAAGGTCACCCGCGCTCAAGAGAAAGGTGGTGTAAAAAAATCGACACTTGGAATTATTTTCCAAACAGCGTGATGGACGCGCCCTCTTCTTCCCCATCCTTATCTTCACTTGGGTGCTTTTTAAAAGAAAGCCAGACACCCATGTTCTCCCTGGAGCTTTGCTCGCACATCCCTTTTATCTGAGTCCGGGGGAACTGGCTGAACACAAAGCCATCAAAACCAAAGTGGCTCGAAATGTCCAACTGGCCCAAATTGGCCAGAAAATGAGTATTTGCCGGCTGTCAAAAGGGGCTCCGTCTGACCCTGGGTCCTGAAAGCTTCCTCTCCCCCTCTCCCCAGGAGCAGCTGGCTTGGGTCACTCTCCCAAATTCTCAGCCCGGCAGTGGTTAAAATGTGATCCCTTTTATTCGAGTAATAGAGACGAAGTTCCCGGGCCTTCGAGGAGCATCAATCCCGAGATTTATTAAGCAATTTAAAATACTATTGTCTTTCACTTCAGAGCAAGATTGAGGGGTGTTGTTGCAGGAATGTAAAGGCGCAGTGACTGAGCCTCCGAGCCAGGAGGTGTCTGTACCTGGGACTCAATAGATATTCATGAACATTCCCGTATTTAGTGGAGGAAATAACTTAATACCGACAGTGGGACGGAGTAATAGCTATTTCCTGGCTGACTTGCAGGCCTCAGAAAATGAGGTTGTGGCGGCTTCATTTTTCTTGTTTTTTCCTGCGCGCTCTCTGCCAGAGAAGGCGGCTCTGCTGGGATTCTCTCTGCATTTCCAATGAGCCCGGGGCCTGCCGCCCCCCTCCCAGTCCCGCTGCTTCCCTTCCGACCCCCTCTCCCTGCCGTGACCTTGGCCTGAGCTTCCTGGAGGGGTCACCCCGGGACCTTTGTTAGTCGTTCAGATGGGAGTGAAGGTAGTTCAACCTTTATTCTGGAGGCGGGGCGGGATGACGTGTCTATTTTGGATGGTTTCGACATTGGTTGGTTGGTTCATTCATTCATTCATTCATTCAGTATTTGACGGGGGTCTACCACGCTCTGGATGCTGAGGACGAAGATGTGAACGTTCTCAGGCCCTTCTGTCTTACAGCTCACAGTGCCTAGAAGGAGATGAACAGTAGAGCATTCCAGGGGCTCCTAGAGTTGTCCACACGAGGCTCCGCGAGGCTTAAAGAATTGTGGGGTCCCGATCACTAGAGGGACAGATGGTCAGGAATGTCTTGGTGAACCATTTGCCTCTTAAAAATTGCTTACGGCGTGATTCGAGTGACCCCGTTTACGAGCAGTATTTTGTTCGGACCTCGTTGCAACTTCATGATGTAGATTTTTTTCTTTCTTCCCATCTTACAGGTGGAACAATGAGGCTCAGCCGGACGCACTGGCTTTCCTCAGGTCCTGCCAGCTGGCAAGTGGCAGACGCAGAACGAGACCCCAGGGCTCTAGGATCTGCGGTCTCTCTGTCCTGTGGCTTTTGCCTGGGTTGGGGGTGTGGAGAGGGCTTTCCAGGTGGTGGGAACAGCCCAGGCAAAGGCATAGAGATGTGAAATGGCCTGATGCCTTTGGGGAACCTGAGAAGTGGCTTAGGGCTCGCCGGTAAGACAGGGTGGGTACCGGAGCAGAGCTGGGGTGGGAACAGGTGTAGGGAGAGAGTGGCTGGGACATCCTGGGAGTTTGGACCTTTGCTTGTGGGCAAAGGGGAGCCAGTGGCTGATTTCAGCCTGGAGGTGGAGGTGGGGAATGGCGGGGGGAGGTCTATGCCAGAATCTATCTCGTTTGAACCTCCAGATGGATCTCCATCCTTCACCGCCCTGCCCTGCCCTGCATGGACATGTCACTAGGTTCGCGTGCCCTGTGTGCTTGGCTGGTTCAGCCAGTGAGGATCCTGGCAGGAGATCAGAAAGCAGAGGAGAGGCAGGTTTGAAGGTCCATCACCTGGCTTCCCTGGGCTGGCCGTGACCTTCAACGGAAGGTCATGAGGGCGGGGGCTGCTGTAACACCACTTTCTCTCCTCCCAGAACATAGCAACCTCTCCGTCCTCCCATTTAGTCCCAGGATTGGCAGAAGCCCTGGGACTTCCCACCCGTCCTGAGTGAATCCCTTTATCCCTAAACTCTCCTCTAGTGACCTCACCTGGACGGAACCACCTCTTTCAAGCCAGGACCCTGACTGACCCAGCTCCTTTGGGCCATTTCACATGCAGATCAAAAGTCCAGGGGTCAGCAGGGCTGCATTCATTCCAGAGGCTCCTGCGGAGAATGAGTTTCCTTGTCCGTTTTTAGTTTCCAGAGGCCACCTGTATTCCTGGGCTCACGATCCCCTCCTTTACCTTCAAAGCCAACAACATAGAATCTTCCAGTCTCTGTCTCTGTCTGTCTGTCTCCCTGACCACACCTCCTCCCTCCTATCTGACCCTCCACTTGACCCTCCTGCATCCCTGTTACAAGGACCCTTATGATTATCTTGGCCCCGCTTGGATAATCCAGGGTAATCTCCCCATCTCAAGATCTTTAATTTCATCACACCCACAAAGTCCCTTTTGCCACCGAAGGTGATATAGTCACAGGTTCTGGGGATTAGGTGTGAGCATCTTTGGGGGGACCGGTATTCAGCCCACAATAGCGGGGAGGCTTGGACTCAGCAATCAAACCGGGCCAATATCATAAGTAGGTATGCTCTCCCCCTCAGCCCTGGAAAATGAGCATATATGGCTATGACCACAAGGGCATTTCCTGGGTCTAGAATTCCTGAGTGACCTTGTATAAATCACTCAATCTCTCTGAGTCTCAGTTTTCCCATCAGTAAAATAAGAGACTTGCTTTGGTAAATCTGAGCTCGACTTCTTATGCAGCTTTCATCGGAGTATGATATATGCTCTCAGAGAATCGCTATCCATAGCAATCTATTTGGATAGAAAAAGATAGACACCCCCCCCCCCAATCCCTGAAGCTACATTCCTGGCTTGGAGACCATTAAGGGCAAGTCTTAATGCGCTGGAGCCCATCTCCCTGTGACCCCTGGCTACTGAGGGGCAGAGAGTAAGCAAAGAGACCATCGTGTTATGTAGTGATAAGAGTTATGAAGAAAAACCAAGTAAGAAGTGGGCTGGAGAGAGACAGGGGGTCTCTGTAGTTGGGGAAGTCAGGGAAGACCTTTCTGAGGAGGTGACATTTCATCAGAGACCCATGAGTGGGTAATGAAGCATGTGGTAAGAATTATCCAGGCAGAAGGAACCAGTGCAAAGGACCTGTGGCAGCAGGGTCATGGGGAGTCCAAGGGCAGGGAGGATGGGATGTGGGGAGGAGGAGAGGCTGGCAGATTGCAGATCATGCAGGACTTTGAGGCCATGGTCAGGAATTGCTCTGTGTCTCAGGAATAGCGGGAAGCACAGAAGAGTCTCAAGTCTCGTGACACGTGGGTTTGGTTTTGACAAGGTCCTTCCTGGTGGGTGAAGGGAATGGGAAGGAGAGAGAACATGGGCATTCGGTTTGGAGAGGGTGGCTGTCAAGAGTGGCTTGGATGGGCGGCTGGGGGCGGGAAGGCCAGAGGGCAGTGCGCAGCCAGTGGCAACTGGAGAGGGGAGATGAGGCCTTTCCAACTGGTTCCAGCCCCTCCCGTGAATCCGGAAGGAAGTTGCCTTAGGCTAGAATCACCGTTTGCAGGGCCAGTTCTGCAGTTATCTAGGAAATACTAGTGGCTATTGGAGATGGCTGGGGGAGATGCTTCCACACGTAGGAAGACGCACAGAAATTTCCTGGTGGGTGGATTGGCCGCAGATCTTCAAGGGAAATTCCCAGCACCACAGTGGGTGTGGGGGTGAGGGTGGGAGTGGGGTTGGGGATGGAGGACTGCTTTCACGGTTGGTAAGAATACCATCCGATGGTGGAAAATAACCTTTGTTTTTCTTCCCCGATGTCATTCTCAAAACCAGGACCATCAGAAAGGCTGGTGACTTTACTGAGCCCACACAGCGCACTGGGGCCGGTGTTGGAGCAAGGATTCAAGTCCTCTCTATCCTGGATGTTTTCCACCGTGTCTGGTCTGCGGAACTCCCAACCCCTCTCAGGGTCTCATTGGGAAAATGGGGGTAATACCCACGCATGCCTCCAGGGGGCGCCCTGAGTTTTAAGCGCCAGTGGCCGCAGGCTGCCTTGTCCTCTGGGCAGGGTAGGGCCGGTGCCGGGGCTATTGTGGGCTCGGCCAGGCTGGCTTCCCTGGAAGTCCTTCCCAAGGCCGTAGAATGAGCGTCTCCTTCCCTCCCAGGGCTGCTAAAACGGCACCTCCTTAGCGAAGTCTTCCCGGGCTGCTCCAACTGAGAAGATGCTCCTGGTTATTGTCCAGCTCACCTCTTTTCATTCCTTTCACGGCACTAATGACCACAAAGGCCAACGTATTCATTAACGCGCTTGTTAATGAACTGTGTATGATGGGCTCTCTCGGGGCAGGGACCACGTCTGTGGCGCCGGCTGGGGTGAACATTATGGAGTCCTTATTATGTGCTGTGCCGTCTTATAAAAACTTTACCTGGATTAATTGTCTGAACTCGGGCCACCCCACGTCTCCTATTTTACCGATGGCACACGGATATAGGGTAACGTGCCCAGGGCTAGCAGGTGCCCACACTGGCATTTGAACCCAGACCGCGCCCCGTTTGGAGCAGGCATTTGGCTAGATATTCGTTGCAAGAATAAACCAGCGGGTTTTGCCAGAAAAGGGCTTGATTGTAAACTGATTGTGGGACTCTCATGCTTTGAGATACATCAGATGATCAGAGCTGCAGGTCAAACTGATGGAGTGCCGCCTCTGGATTCCAGCCTGTGCCCAGGCCTTGCCTCGGGCTCCCCAGCAGAAGGGAACGAACAGGACTCTATTACGGGGTTCCTGGGCCTAGGGCGCTTTTGCCTTTGTGGGCCCCTTCCTCCCTTAAAAAATAATTAAAAATTATACTTGATGCCTGTGTTGGTATAAAAAGGAATATAACTCAGGCTGGATTCTATTAAACATTTGCTTTTAACTTTGAAAAAAAAAAAAAAAGAAAACATTTGCATGAGCCCCTGAAAGGACTGTGGTCTCTGGACCCTCTGCCTAGAGTGTCTAAGGGAGAAGTCATCCCTGAATGGTTGAGCTCTTACCAGACACAGTTCTGGGCTCAGCACATCTGTTATTTCATTGAAATCACAAAGCGAACATTCGTAGAGGGAATAATTATGCCCATTACAGAGATGGGAAAACTGAGGCTCGTAGAGGTTGGCTAGCTTCGCCCAAGAGCATGAGAGAGTCAATGGCAAAGCGCATGTCTGTCTGACAGTGTGCCGAGTCGTCATAGAAAGTTCTAAAAGGGCACTCTTCAGCTATGCTGGGGATGAGTTCCACATGGCAATGAATTTGTCACAGTGTCAAGATATACGTGGGACTGGAGCAGGGATAGCTGATGGGACAGAGAGATTTGGGTGACTCAGATGGATTCTTGCTTGACTTATGGCTCCAAAGTGGTGGGCGAGGGGTGGGGGCCGAGGAAGGGCCAGCTCCTTGCCTTTGCACTTGAACTTCTGGGCAAAGCTGGTGTGACGGCTGTTGGGGCAAATACCGGGGCTCTTTACAGGCTGGGAACGATCATTCCCAGCCCCGATTGCAGGTGGCAGGTGAGGATCTGGCTGCTCAGTGAGGAGCTCAGTGGGAAGTTAATAAACACCATTATCGTCAGAGAGTAACTGCAGACTTGACCGTGGAGTAAGAGGCATAGCCAAGGAGCGGCAGGACCCCTGAGCTGGGTAGCAGCTGCGATCACCCCCACACCTGCCCCATGTCAGAAGGAGCTCTGCAGTTTGACAGCCTCGCTGCTTGGCAGTGGCTCGGCTGCTCCCTGGTGCGTGACCTTGGGCCAGACTCTTTGCTATCTGTCTCAGCCTTGGTGTCCTCCTCTGTAAAATGGGGCTGATGAGAATTCAAATAACAGCTACAGAGAGACGTGCTTAAGCCCCGCGCCCTGTCCGGGGCTGATAAACGGGGCAGCCATCGAAGCCAGGAGCGCTTTCACCGTGAGTGAAGAACTGGAGGCTTATTGATTCAGCCCACGGGTGTTTACTGAGTTCCTACAACATCCGGGATCTGGGCTTGGTGCTGGGTAGAAGGGTCTGCCTGGGCCCCATGTTCAGATGAAGGGACACAGGAAATAACAAATCAACAAGGATTGTACAGTATGTCAGTGGCAGCTGTGGAGGAAGGGAAGGGGGTCTGGGAGAAGTGGGGAACCCCTTTTTAATAGAGGGGCCAAGGGAGTGTCTGATAAGAGGACGGACATCCTGTACGTAGGTCTTGTGTGCCAGACCTGCTTCTGGGCGTCAGGGTCCAGCCATGACCTGACGCAGTCCTGCCCGGGAGGAGCTGACAGTCTGGTGGGGGCAACAGACAAGTCCACGTGAGATGGAAAATCAGTAAAAAGTGCTGTGATGGGGACTATAGGGGCCCGGGGATGCAATGGGGGGGGCTGCTAAACTAATTTGGGGGATGGAATAAGGAGGGGGTGGCCTCGAAGGAACAGAAGCATGAGTGGGGGTTAGCAAGGGAGTGTGGGTGGGGAGAAATGGGGTCCCAGGCAGAGGGAACAGCCGGGCAAAGGCCTGCGGGTGAAGGTGGGGGTTGTTCCTAGCAGTTCAAGTGTTTCTAAGTGGCCGGGTGCAGAGTGTGAGAGAGGAGCCTGGAGGCGGAGGGCCTGTCAGGAATCGCATCCGGAGAGGCTCGGTCTGTGGTTAAGACACTCCTCTTAGTCAAGGCTGCCCTCCTTCAGCGCTAAGCCTGCTCACACAGGCGATTTGTGGCTTCAGCTCTGGCTGTCCTGGCTAAAAAGAGGGGCCTCCCTGCCCCCAGGGAGGATCTTTGTCACACACTCCTCTATGCTGAGATGGAAGTACCCTGAGGGCCAGCAATTTTGTTTTGTAAATGGAGAAACTGAGTCCCAGACCAGAAGTGATTCCCCCAAGGACACACAGCAAAGCTGGGCTGTAGAAGGCTCAGAGAATGGGGTATCTTGCCCACCTCCCACATCAAGGGTTCATCCCTAGAGCTTTACCTTGTGGTTTGCAAAAGCAGCTAAAGGTTGGTGAATGCCCCTCCCCCCTCCCCACCGCGTGGAGCTGGCACACAGTAGGTGCACAGGAGATATCAGCTGCCTTTCTGTTTCCTCTCACCCATCCTAGCTCTGCCACCACTCCCTGGCTGTGCAACCTCTGGGCAAGAGCTTGCCCTCTCTGGGCCTCCTCTGCTTGATAGGAAAGTGGGATGAGACACCACCTGGGGCATCTTCTAGGGCTGGCCTACTGAGAATAGAAAGGGACAGATGATTATTCGGCTCCTAGGACAGTCACCTGATTTCATTTCGGCTGAGATTTTTGCCTCCTAGAGCAGCCTGGGACATTCTGCTTTGCCTACAGGCCTGGGGTGCAAATTGGAAACAGGGGCAGGGGGCCAAAGGAGAGAAGCCGCAAAAAGATGCGGTGGCCCCACTGTGTGTGTTTGCTTTTGGGTTTCATCCCTGCAGGAGAGTCATTTCCGGGCCGGCAGCTGCCCGTCCCCTTTGAAGAGCCTTCGCGACAGCCGCCATCCATCACCGGCTTGGCATGAGTGTTAAGTACCAGTGCTCAGTGCCGAGGGCTGCGAGAAGGGACTCTGAGAGGGGTCAGCCCAGGGCCAGGGAATTAGAAAGAGGCAATCAAAACAGAGGGACTGGAGCAAACTGGTTAACACGCAGGCTGTGAGCGAAGCGGTGCTGGGTCAAATCCCCGCATGGCGGGTCATTGCAGCTTGGCCGCTCCATTCCGCTCTGTGGGGTTTGATAACAGATTCTTGTTCTTCCTTTGTGGGAATGGTTCTCTCCTACACCCCGAGCCCCTCCCAGCCTCAGGGGTGGGCTTGCCACCCTGGCCTGAACAATAGCACGTTCTAATCCTTCTGTGCACAGAGAGCAGGTTAGAAGGTCACACAGTTCCGAGTTGGTCCAGTGATATTTGGGTTTCTGCTGTGGTTGCTGAGGAACTTGGGGTACACCCAGAGCAGTTTCCAGTCATCTTACCTCCCTGAGGGAGAGTCTGCCTGAGGGTAAAACTATCACAAAAAAGGCACACCGAGAGATGGAGAAAGACAGATCACTGAGTGCCTGGATCCAGCCATGCCTGATGCTGTGTTCCCTTGGACCTTTTTGCTACATGAGCCTGTAAACTCCTTTCATGCTTAAAATGTTTTTCTCCCCCCTTGAATTGATTTTATGTCAAGAGAAGTGATGAGTCCCCAGAATAACACACATTAGACAAGTAGTTTCTCCTCTCTGGACCTCAGCTTTCTTACCTGTGGAATGGGGATGACAATAATACCTTGTCGGACTATTATTTATGTTTGACATAATGTATGTAAAGCACGCATCATGGTGTCTGGCTAGAATAAATGCTCAATTCAGCCATGCCCATCCTTTGAAGGTGCACAAAGCCCTTTCTTGGTCACATGTTCTCAAGTGACGCGCTCCCGTGAGGCTTAAACCAGGGATCGTGAACGTAAAACGCCTCCCATGGGTTCGGGTGCAGCTGCTCCGTGGTTTTCTGCTTAGGAAATTATGGGCGCTCAGGCCACTGAGGAACAAACGAAGTTAGAGCACGGTGGGTGAGAGAACGGAAGGCCAGGAGAGGTTCTGGGGAGCACACGCCATCCACTCTGGAGAGCGGTTGGGAGGCCATCTTGAAGGGGGTCGCTGCTGCTCCCCGCTCAGCACTGAGCACAGCACCTGAGGCCCACTCACAAGTAAGTGTGAGGACGTAAAAGAACCAATGAATGTTTTGGCCTTGGACGTGACTTTGACTTAGTCTCACAGGCGAGGGGAGTCGTGTGAGGTCTTGAGCAGGACCCACAGGAGAGCATCGTTGACCGCAGATTTCTCTGCAGCACGAAGGTGCTGGCGGGAGGCTGCGGGACCAGTGAGTGGAGTGTGGCCAGAGTTGTCGGGGGTCAGGATGAGGGTGGAGGTCCCCAGGGATGTGGACAGACCGAGTGACAGGACGGAGAGAGCTCTGATTGAACTGAGTGCACGACTGTGTGTGAGTGTGAGTGTATGTGTGAGTGGGAGTATATGTGTGAGTGTGCGAGTATGCGTGTGAGTGGGGGTGTATGTATGAGTATGCGCGATTGTGAGTATATGTGCGTGACTGGGTTTATGTGTGTGAGTGTATGCGTGTAAGCATGTCAGAGTATGTGTGTGAATGTGTGTGTGGGTGTGTGTTCTCCAGCTTATGTGTAGTGAGTGTGTAAGTGCATAGGTATGTGTGTCAGTGAGTTTATGTGTGTTTTGATTGTGTAAGTGTATGCGTGAGTGTGTCATTGGTGAGTTATGTGTTTTTGAGAGTGTGTTGAGTGTGTGTTGGTGAGCTTGTGTGTGTTGAGTGTAAGTGTAAGTGCATGTCGGTATTGGTGAGCTTATGTGTGGGTAGTGTGTGTATGTGTGTGTTGGTGGTGAGCTCATGTATGTTGTGTGTTGGTGAACGAATGCGGCCGCGTGAGTCGAGTATGTGTGCAAGCAGGTTGGTGAGGGGGGCATGGTGTGAGCTGAGTGCTAAGACTCTGAGTGTCAGCGTGGGTGTGTTGGTGCCCGGCTGGGGAGAAGCAGTAAGTGCAGTGGGCGAGTGTGTGCGAGTGGGGGTGTGAGCTGATCGGAAGCACGCCCGAGTGTGAGTACACGTGTGCCGTGCTTATGAGCTGGAAGCGCTGGGTGCCCTGCTCTTCCTCCCGGGGCTGAGCTCTGGCCACGCTGTCCCTGGCGTCATCCATGCATGTGCCTGTGTCCCCACCGCACTGAGCCCTTGAAGGTAAAGGCGGGTCTGCTGGAGCTTGGTCACCTCAGTCCCTGCAGGTCGCCCTGCTGCTACGTGTGGGATAACGGAGTGACACCGGGCACCCGGGAGCCGTGGCCAGTTTGGCAGGGGCACCAGCACTCCCAGGCAAGCGGTGTCTGCCGCCGTGTGGGTCTGGTAGAGGCACTGCACGATTATCGGCGTCATCCTGCAGCCAGGCTAATTCGATCTCTATCTGCAGATCGCTACCTATATTAACAACATTCCTATTATTTAAAGAACTATATTCTGATTACAACTGCAACGCATGCTTATTGCAGTAAATTGGGAAATTAAAAAAAAAAAAGAAAGAAAATCCATCCATAATCCCATCCTTTGGAGATAATTACTATTCTCATTTTTATGTATCTTTCCCGACTCTTTTAAAACACATTCACATGTATATTATTATAGTTATTTTACAGCATTAGGACCCATGCGGCAATATCAGTTGTAACTCACCCGATCCCTCCTGAACAATCCCCATGTTACAGATTATTCTTTGTTAATGGTATTTTGACTGGCTCTATTGAATCCCAGGATAAAAAAACAAAACAAAACAAAACAAAACACACACACAAAAACACAACAACCAAACATTTCTGTATTTTGGCCATTTCCCTCCTAATTTTTGACCATCCTAAATGACGTTTCTGGAATGTGCTGTGTTCTTCCCTTTCTGGGTCCTCACATGGCTTTTCCCACATGGAGATCACTCCTTCTCTCATCCTTTCTTAACTGGAGTCACCCTTGAGGTTGTAGCCTAGATGTGCCTCCTCCAGGAAGTCCTCCCTGATGCACCAGTTCTAGATCAGTGCCCCTCCTTCCGCAGACCCCTCTTTTTCTTCCATCACAGCCTGCTCCTGGCTGGACCAGGAGTTCCAAGGAGCCCAGAGCGGGATCTTACTCAAGGCAGTAACTGGTACAGTGCATTGCAAAGCAGGCTGTGCGTAAACATTGGATAAACGTTGAATAAACACCGAGACAAAATCCTTGGATCATCTTGGGGCAAACGCTGCCACCCCATTTGACAGATGATGAGCTTCAGACTCCAAGAGGCAGTGAAAGCTGAAATGACCCAGGGCTGTGCTCAGAACCCAGTTTCCTCTGATTGTAAAGTACCGTTCCCATTTTGTTCCGTATCCTCCATCCCAGCACCTGCCAGTGCCGCTCCCGTCACTTGCCCACAGCTTCCCAGCTCCTGGAAAAGGCCAGAGACAGAGTAAAAGAAGCCGGGGACAGGGCTCTGTACCTGGGGAGCAGAAGGCGTCACCTGCTCCAGCAGGAAAGGAGCCGGGAACACTCACATGATGCCAGCCTTTCCCGTTATTTTGTTCTGGAGGAGAACTTGGCCTCCTTCCCTCATGCTGGGGACTCACAAAATCTGATTTGAAATCTACTCAAGTGTACATCAACCAACTTCCTCTTGGCACGGGCTGGGGCGCCTATAATTAGAGCAGACACCATACCATTTAGTGGGTTTCATTCACACGAACAGAAAGTGCGCTTGCAGAAGGGGACGGCTTGAGAAGCAAACTCGGGAACATTCTCTGGGCGGCTTGCACTTGCTGAGCGCCAAGAAGATGCCTTTCTAAGTTCAGAGATGGTGGCTGGCGGAACGTGGGTGGGGACGCCACCCCTGGGGAGCCCGTGGTGCTGTGTACTCCTTAGACACAGCGATCTTGGGATCGGGCACTCGTGTTCGGATCCCAGCCCCCACACTCGGGGAAGCAACTCAGTTTCCCTGAGCTGTTTCCCGTCTGGGCTATCGGGACATCATGGCCAGCCTCACAGAGGTGGGCTGTCAAGGTCTGTGTGAGATGGCGGATAAAGAAAACCAGAGCTTGTGCTCCACCATCACAATACTTATTATGAGTAAAACCACCACCACCACCAGAATAACCCGCATTCACTGAGCATTGATCGTGTTCTGGGCTCGGTTGTAACCTGTTACACGTGTGAATTCAGTTTCACAGCACATGGTAAGTTATATGCATATCTGTGTTACACATTTGAGGAGTCTGAGGCCCAGAGAAGTCTTGCCATGTGCACGAGATCACACAGGATGAGAGCTTTTTACTACTGCTCCAAGGCGTGGAGGAGAAAATGACAGTAGAAGACGGTGTATGGGGTTGTGTCATGGAACATAGGAGCTCATCAATGCTTGGGTCTACCTTTTCCTTATTTGGGTCTGAGGACCCAGAAAGGGGAGAGAGTTCGAGGTAGACTCTACGGGCTTTTACGGGTGTTATTCTATTTTGCTCTTCACCCGGGGAGATTGCAGGTGTGAAAGAATGGACTCAGAGAATGGGGTATCTTGTCCAAGGTCACGCAGAGCCGTGATTAAAACCGTGGTCAGTCCAGTTACAAGTGACCTGCTCCTTTTCCAGGACTGCAAGGTCACCTGAGCCAGTCTGGACTCCTTAGGATGCAGGGGCTCGCTTAAAGGGAAAAGGGAAATTTGTTGGATCATCTAATTGAAAATTCTAGAAGTAGGCCTTCAGGCATGGCTGGATCCAGGTGCCTGAATGAAGCACAGGCATTTATCTTTCAGCTTCTCTTTCCTCTGTGATGGCTTCATCCTCAAGAAGTCCCTCTGAGATCCCCACTGGCCTTTTGGTATCTGGTACTGACTGACTCCCCCACCCCCTTGACTCCAGCTTCATTATCTCACTCCAAGCTAGAAGACTGAGTGATTGGTCCCACGGGGTCAGCCTCCTGGGGCTCAGAGCAGAGCAGGGAAGGAAGAAGAATGGACTTGGAGTGGGGGACAAAAGAAGGAGAATCGACACCCCCTCCCTCTCCCCACATCCAGGATCCAGTCTTGGTTCCTTGTTAAGCTAGGGATTTTCGACCCAAACTGGAGACTGTCTGAAAGCTCAGCCTTTGTCTTAGGGGCTGAATATTCTTTACTCTCCCAGGCACTGACTGGGCCCTCCTCCCAATGGGCCCATCAGGAGGGAGCACGGAAGCCCTCTCCCTCTGGTTTGGGATCTCTCTTTGTCAAAGCCCAGTGCCCCACCCCTGATGCCCAACTTACCTCTTGCCCACATCCAGCGAGCCTGATGATTTCCTTGGGCCCCATTTCTTTCCTGTTTCTACCCCAGCACCTGCTCTTTTTTTTTGTCCACCCTCACTCATTCCCTAAACCCCCTGCCCTAGGCCTTGACTTACTAGACCTCTCTGCTTTGCTCCCACCTCTTCTCAGAGCTAACACTGGGCAACAGCCTTACACATTCCTTCTCTGCTTCCTTGGCTCTTGCCTGAGGGCGGGGGTCGTCACCACTCACCCACTGTGTGACTGAGGGCCAATTACCTTCTGCGGGTCTCAGTCTTCTCAGCTGCACAAATGGGATGATTCTCTCTGATCGGCCGGCAGCGATGGAAGCCTGAGTTGGCAACTGTATTTACAGTAACGTGAGCACAATATGTGAGGAATTATCAGGAGGGTCCGGGCTGCCGCGAGGCTGGATTTGTACTGATATCGCCCCATTATGAGGTGTCATGTTGCATTTGCAGGAGGCGGCTGCATGGAATTCCACTCTCTTGCACTGTATGAAATATTCACCCGCCTCCTCTGGAAGGGACGAGGGCTTCCTCCCTGCTTCCTGGCTGCTCCAGCGCCGAGGGAGCCAGGCCCCAGGCTGTGACTAATACAGGATGACACCGGGACCCAGAGCAGAGCCTTGGGCAGGGCACAGAGGGGTGAGGCTGGTGGGTGGTGCAGAATGGGGGGAGGGAGCATGACCCCCCCCTGCAGGGAGTCTCACCGCTCCCCTGCTCTCCAGACACAGAGACACATGGGACTAGAAGGAGTTACAAGAATTGTGCCTTCCCGTCCCCAGTCCAAATTCGTCTGTTGACGTTCTAACCCTCAATGCCCCAGAAGGGGACATTAGAAATGGGGTCATTACAGATATAATTAGTTAAGATGAGGTCATGCTGGCGTAGGGTGGGTCCTTCATCCAATGTGTCTGCTATTCTTACAAGAAAGGGAGCTTCGGAGACAGACACACACACGGGAAGAACTCCATGTGAAGACTGGGATTATGTGGCCACAAGCCAAGGAACCTGCCAGAAGCTTGGAGAGAGGCTTGGAGTGGATCCTTCCATAGAGACTTCGAAGGCAGCGTGACCCTGGTGACACCTTGATTTCAGACTTCCGGCCTCCAGACCTGTGAGCCCATGCATTTCTGTTGTTCTAAGCCCCCCAGTTTGCGGCCCTAGGAAAATAACACAGAAGGGAATTTCCAGGTTGCCAGGGAGTCCGGGGGGTGCCGCATGGACAGGAGCTGGAGGATTGCCCTTCAGGGTCCGCCGGAATGGACTTTGAAAGGAAGGAGTCAGGTGTCAGAATCTGGGCTCTGGATGACAGTGGGTGACTCATCTAACTTCCCTTAGCCTCAGTATTCTGGTCCATAAAATAGGGACAGCGTACTTCCGAGTATTTCTGGGAGATGAAGTGGTAGAACATCCCATGGCTACCCCACCCACCCAAGCGGGCATAGAGACCAGCTGCCTCTCTGTTTTGCCTGCCCATTTCCTCTTGAAGCTCTGAGTGTGTGTGTGATAAAAGCACCGATGAATGTGAATGGGCGAGGGTGATTGAAGATGTGGGGATGTGGCCCACTGTATGAGCCTCCTTCCTGGCCTCCCTCTGCTTCCACAATTGCCTCTTTCCCTCTGTGTCCTCAAAAAGGAAGCAGCTCACACCCTTCCCTGCTTTTTAACTTCTGGTGCCTCTCATTGCACTTGGAGAAAATTCCCAAGGCCCTGGCTTGGCAGACAAGGGCCCACCTGACTCTGGCTCCTTTTCTAACCTCATCTGGGGCCATTCTGCCCTCACCTTCCTCACTCCATCTGGATGGCCTCCTTTCATATCTGCAGACAGACCATCCCTACGGTTACCTTGGGGCCGCCCTGTGCTCATCCTTCGGTCTGGGTATCACGTGGCTGCAAGCTTTCATCCTTTGGGGCTTGAAAAGCTCACCTCGTTCCAGGAGTTCCCCCTGTGTCTCGTAGGTGGGTCGGTTCCCACCCCCACATATTACCCTCTTTCATTACACCTGCTCATTTCCACACCACCCATGGCTCCAATGGCCCTGCCGTGTTTCTACTTACGCCTGTTTGATGAATGCCTCTCATTCTCAGCAGACTGAAAGCTCCGGGGAAGAAAAACCAATGCCTGTTTTATTCTCCGTTGGCCCCTTGGTGCCTGGTAGGTACTCAATAACTGTCTTTTGAATGGTTGGAATGTAAACGTGAGAGTTTGGGTCTGGGGTGTGTGTAAGGTGGGACGTGATGGCATCTCCCAGGGGACGGACGGATGTATCAGATTTGCACTTCTGAGATAACAAATTGGTGAGTGACCAGAATTGTGTCCCCAAAGAAACAATTAAGGAAACCATATGTGCTAAACCTGGCAAGGATTAGATTTGGGGACTGTGAGATGCGGTCCAAGTCCCCACCAAATATGAGGACTGTTCCCGATCATCATTATGTCCCCAGAATCTAGCCCAGCCTGACCCACAATATAAACTTCAGTGAATATGTGCTCAGTGGATGTCTAAGGAGAGAAGAATACTTAAGACAAATGAGGTTCAAGTTGTGGGGACACAGGACTTGTCTCAACCAAAGAAAACCATGTCTCACGTTTGGAGCTGTCCAGAGCTGTCCAGAGCTTGGGGGATAGTGGGTGGCCTTGAAGTCCCTTCCAGCTCTGAGACTTACACTCTGAGATCTTTCCCTGGCTGGGCAGAAATGGACAGAAGACAGAGTAGCTTTCTAGCCCTTTGTAGGGGGTACGGCGCAGGAGAGGTGGAAACAGCCTGGCACTTCCCTCTTTGACCAGAGTCTGGTCCTGTGTGTCTTAGACCTGGTCCCGGAAGCAGAAGGACACTCCTTGAGAAGGACATCATCCCTCCTTCTTCCTCCTTCTGTCCTCTAGTACAAGGCCTGAGCAAGCCTGGTTGCCTGTGTGCTTGCTTAATGATTTCCCCAGGACTCAGAATGCTTGTTATTGAAGTCACAACAAACAATCAGGGGCCTCCTAATTAAAAGCCAGCCTTAGGTCTCTCTGCTTGGAACTGGAGCTTGGCATCACCCATATTCCATATTAAAAAAACCCAAAAAACTAGTTGGCAGAAGCCTTAGTGAGAATGTGGTACTCAGGAAGTCAGGAAAGAGCCACTTTGGAGGGGAAAGAAGAGCCTGGGCATTTTCCCTGAGGTCAACGGGGATTGTCAGGACAGGCTGTACATTCGAAATGACACTCGATTGGCAGCCAAGAATAGCAGAAATAATTTGGACTCAGACAGCTAGGATTTAGGGTCCCTGTTTCTCTGGGTGACCTTGAATGAGTCATTTTATTTCCTTGGGCTTCAGTTTTCTCCTCTGTAAACTGGGGATAGCCATGGTATATACCTCCTACAGTTGCCAGGAGTAAGTAAAGTGGTGAATGCAGAAGGTTCTGGAAGGTCGGCAGCTTGCCTTGTGGGAGGCAAAAGTATATTTCTTATGCTGAGGATCTTACATTCTTGAATTTCTGCTGCTTGGCCCCTGTAGTTGCTTAACAGTGGAGAAATCCCCTTTTGGCCATTTTAAGTGAGAAATGTGGTGATTGATTTCACTCCTTGAAAAAAAAATGGCTTGAGGAATTTCTGATAGTCAGCAGGGGATTGGATGGCTTCAGAATCCATTTGGGTTAATTCCCTCACTTTGAAGGGATGGTACCCGAGAGCCAGAGAGGGAAAGATGCTTGCCCAAGGTCACACAGCCCATGAACGCAGAACCAGGAGTAGGACTCAGTTGTCTGATTTGCCCTCTTACGTTTTCCAGTTGGTCATGGCAGTGTGGCAGGTGGCCATGGTCTAAGCCCTGCTGGGGAGACTAGAAGCAGCCCCCCCGTTCATCACTAAACCCGGGATCCTGGACACAATATTCCACCCAACGCCGGTGTAGGACCATGTCTCAACACAGAAATGTGCATGTAACAAAACCACAGGCTGACAGCCTTGTGTGCACAAACACAGCAATGGGGGAGGTGAAGGGGAAGTAAGTGCTCTCTTGACTTCTGAAAGGAAAACAATTTTCTTTCTTGGTAACTGCAATTACTTGAAAACCATGTCAAAACAACAGTGTTTCCCCAATAGCATCTCTCTGTCTCGTTCTTCCTCTTCCCCCCTCCCTTCCCTGTCCTTCCTTCCTTTCTCACCAGTGTTGTCGAGGGGCAGAAGAAACCACAGGGCCATCGGGAGCAAAGATCTCACCCCCACGCCCTCAGCTGAGCTGATGAGCCTCGCTCCTAATGTGGGTCTCTAACAAGGCATGGCTTTTTGGTTCCGTGGCTTTTATAAGGTGGTGAGCTCCGTACCGATGGATGTTTCGGAGAAGCTCAGATGGCCCTCGTATCTCAGGAACATCCTAGAAAGGTTGTTGGCACGAAGTGAGAGTTGCTGCTCATTCTAATCACAGTCCTTCCAACTTCAAACCTTTCTTGAATAATAAATAGATAATACGACTTAGAAAAACAAAGGATGCGTCCTTCACTAAACCACAGACCACAGTTACTGGCAACTTTGGGGTCGCTGAGTTCCGTGACTGCTGGACAACTGTGTGTGTACCCTAAATCACCCAATTAATGGCCATATACCTGCTGTTTGATCTTGAATGGACTGGAGGAAAGGTCACAGATTCCAGCTCATAGAGACCCTTTTGTTTTAGGTTCTATTCAGCACTGTTTAATTACAGAAACAATGGTTTGAACACATTAATTTATCAATTCAGCAGAAGAATAATTGTGTGAAGGCAAAGTCCCTCCCAGGCCAAGAGAACAGGGGATTGCCCTGTTAATTTCCACTTCCACTTCAACCAAACTTGTTTCAGTTCCTCACTTGGGACCTATTTGGAGTTCGTGTCTCTGTTATTCCTATCTCTAGAAGTCCTGTCTGGTGGGTGTGGCGGGCAATAACCCAAATCATATCTACCCCTTGAGATTCTCAGACCCTCAAGTGCAAAGGACTGACCTCACTTGTCCACAGGGTAAGTGTTCAGGGAGAGAGTGAGGAATGAAAGAACGAATTTTAAAAGGAAAACAGAATTTAAGTTCAATGAGGGCAGGGATTTATGTCTTTTATTTTTAATTTTTTCCTCCTGAACACCCAACATCTAGAACAATGCTTGGTACATAGTAAGTACAGCACATCCTAACCCTTTCTTGCATGTGGGGGCGGTAAGTGAATGAATATGAGAGCAAGGGCTCCCTTTCCTTGTTAATTGTGTGAGCAAGAGAAAGTAATTTATCTTTTTTTTTAATAGATGAGGAATGGAGGCTCAGATGAATGATTTATAAGAAGTTGCTTGGTGAAGTGTAAGATGATACACAAATGTGTATCAGTTACGGATTGATATAATAATGCCTGGGGAAAGTATACGAGAAGGTGCTCGATATCGCTAATCGTCAGAGAAATGCAAATCAAAACCACACTGAGATATCCCTGTACCCCTGTCCGAATGGCTAAAATCAAAACCTCAAGCAACAAGTGTGGGCGAGGATGTGGAGAGAAAGAAACCCCCATGCACTGTTGGTGGGGATGCAAACTTGTGCAGCCATTGTGGAAAACAGGATGGAGGTTCTTAAAAAAATAAATAAAAAAAGAACTACCTTATGATCCAGCAGTTCCACTTCTGAATATTTATCCAAAGAAAATGAAACTGGTATCTCGCCAAGATATCCGCACTCCCATGCTCACTGCAGCATTCGTCACAAGAGCCCAGTCATGGAAACAACTGGCATGTCCATCGATGGATAAATGGATAAAGAAGTTGGAATACTACTCAGCCATGAGAAAGAAGGAGATCCTGCCATTGGCAACGACATGAATAAGCCTCCAGGGCCTGATACCAAGTGAAAGAAGTCAGACACAGCAGGACAAATACTGTCTGTGTCTCTTACATTCGCAAACCGAAAAAGCCAAACTCACGGAAATACGAGTAGAATGGTGATTACCAAGGGCTGGGGGTGGGGGTGGGGGAAATGTCAGTCAAAGCATGCAAACTTCCAGTTATAAAATGAATGTATTCCGGGGATCTAATGTACAGCATGGTGATTAGAGTTAGTAATATTGTATTACATGCTTGAAAGTTGCTGAGAGAGTAGATCTTAAGTGTTTTCACCACAAAAAAGAAACAGTAATTATACAACGGGACAGAAGTATTAGCTAATGCTATAGAGGTAATTATTTTGCAATATATGTCTGTATGTCACTAATATATATACCTCAATAAAACCGGAAGAAAACAATGCTGCGAAACCACTCCAGGCATCTGTGGTGTACAGGAATGTTTAGGGCTCTGCCAATCTGGGCTAGGCTGGGTGGTCCTTCTGGTCTTTGCCGGGCTTGCTCACGGGCTGGCTGTGCGCCATTCTGGGTGGACCCCTGCTGAGAGGCTGTGCCCCGTCCTCCAGAAAGTTAGCTCACCCAAGTCCTCATTTGCTAGCGTCCAGATGGCCAAAGCAAGTCACACAGACCCGAGCTCAGAATCACTGCGCCAGGACATTTCAACATGACATAGTAAACGACACGGATACACTTACTATTTTTGCAGCCCGCCACAAAATGTAGAAGACGTTGAGTTTTTCCTCAGCAGGGCAGACCTGGTACATGGTAGGCATCATCAAGTATTTTTATTTATTTATTTATTTATTTATTTATTTGACAGAGATAGAGACAGCCAGCGAGAGAGGGAACACAAGCAGGGGGAGTGGGAGAAGAAGAAGCAGGCTCATAGTGGAGGAGCCTGATGTGGGGCTCGATCCCGGAACGCTGGGATCACGCCCTGAGCCGAAGGCAGGCGCTTAACCGCTGTGCCACCCAGGCGCCCCAGGCATCATCAAGTATTAACTTGAAACAACCAAACATCCCCGCGGCCGAGGATCTTAGAGGATACAAGTGCCTGGCATAGGGCTTGGTTCGCAGGCCTATGGATTGGCTGCCTGGGAGTCAGGTGACCAATCTTGGTCCAATCAGCTTTGGCTAGGGAAGGTCAGGGGTCATGTGGTATAAAACATGGCTGACCGAAGTCTAAGGTGTCAGTTCCAGGACTGTGGTCCTTTTTCCTACCTTGGACTAAAAAGAATCCCAGAGTTTAGGTGGGGTAAAGGGGGCTTAGTTTCCTTCTCTACCCTTATTATAGCAGATGATCTGGAGGAAGTATTAGCTGAGGCTGGAGTCATATCTGTCACGATGGGTTCAGTGCTGAAGAGCTGCAGAGTCCCGGGATAGTTGGGTCTGGGAAAAGGTTGTCTTGAGCATCTCTTTGATCTCCCCGTCTATACGGTCAACTTTTAATATCGGGTCTTGTTTATCCCTGGGTCCTTAGTACCCAGCACAGCATCGGAAGCAAAGATTCAATCAATGATTTGATTTTAGAATTGGCATGATTTATCTGCTTTGGGGAGGGTCATATCTTTCTATAGGAGAAATCTGAAAACAAAAATGGGGTAGTCAGAGGCAGGTGGATGCCTGAGGAGGGCTGGGCTGTTGACATTGTGCCTACACCTCCCACAAAGGGAGATTGACCTTTAGCTACTAGTTATGGAGAAATGTCACCCAATGTCAATGCTGCTCAGCCTGCCTTTCTTTTTCTTGGGGACTGCATAGGGCTCTTCTGCCTGGAGAGTGCCTCAAAGACCAGTCACCACCCTTTTAAGTAGATGGGCAAAGTGAGAAACTTTGGATGACTTCTGGAGGCAGGACCCTCTCAGCCCAGCCTTGTTGGTCCTCCATCTTCCCCCATCCCTGGGTGACAGGTAAACAGTAGTTTAACAGATTGAGCTTCTTCAGGTCAGTGTTCAAACCCAAGATCCACCATTTAGTCTGCATGTAACCTTGAACTGGGAGTATTCCCTTTGGAGCCTCAGTTTCCTCATCCATAAAATTGGTATGACAGTAGTGGGGCCCATCTTGTGAAGATTGTGTAAGACAATCTAGGGCAAATGCTTAGTCATTATTTCATCAAATACTTATTGAAGGCTGGCTGGGGGCCAGGACTTGAGGGGTATGAGAAAGACACACACAAAAAAACAAGACATGGTGTCCACCTCTGTTGGATGTAGGATAGCGGTGGTGATGGTTAAGATACACATCACACAAAGAAATGTGAAATCCTAATTGTGATCGCTGCCATGAAGCATGGTGCACAGATCTCTGAGAGTCTCCAATGAGGAGTCTGACCTTGTTCAGGAGTGCTTCCTTGAAGTAGCAACTTTTGGGCCAAAATCTGAAGACGAAGCACTCAATACATGTACCGTTATCCTCTTCTTCCTCACCTCTAGAGGCCAAATCATGAACAGAAAGAGCAGGATTTAGCATTTGAGCACCGGTTTATGTCCCAGGCAATTTGCACATAACTATCTCATTTAACCCTCCAGCAGTTCCCTGGGAACTGGGTAGGTTTGTGATTCTCATTTGACACACTGAGTCTCAAAGAGGTGAAGTCATCTTTCAGAGGTGGGGACAAAATAGCAGTTGAAATCCAGGTCTTTTGGACTCCAAGGGTCTTTCCCCCATAGACACAGCAGTGTGGTTCATACCTTCGTGGTGTGATTGCCAGCTAGTAGGTTCCTCTGCAGAGCCCCAGCCATGCGATCTGCCCAACCCCTGTCTTCCCCCAGGTTCACCAGTGTCTTGAACACCACCATTAGCTTGGCAGCCCTTCCAGTCCTCTTCTTCGTAGAAACTCCCCCCTCCCCCTTTTGTAGCGGCCAATAAAATGGGTCAGCTCCCCATGAGTGGAGACAGATTTAAAACCTTAAAAGAGAGATTGGGGGGAGCAGGTCTCATCAAAGGCAAGATGAAGAGGACACCGGACCTCTCTGCCTCCTCCTTCCCCATAATGTGGGAGAGGGTCAGAATCTTAGCAGCCATCTAATTCAACCCACTCATTTAAAGATTAAGAAACCTGAGGCTCAGAGAGGGTTAGGTATTTGCCCAAAGGCACACAGCATGTGACTTGCAGCACAGGGACTTGTATAAGCGTTTCTTAACTGCTCTTGTGCTTCCCCCCCCACCGCATCATACTCTTTCTAGTTTGGGGGGGGGCCCTTAATATCACCAGCTAAAGGAAGGCAGCAGATTTATGGGTTAATAAACATTTACAATGAGCTGCTGAAAAAACAGACTCAGGTAGACAGGAATTATTCATTCAAATTAACTATAAATTAAGATCAACCTAATTTAGGCCTATTAAAATGGAAAGCATATTATCTCTCATTCAAAGGAATTTGTATTTGATGCAAATAGAGCAAGTTCCTAAACTTTAGAAATGTTCTTGGATTTTTCATCTGCGTAGTTAACCAACGGAGAATGGGCCCCCCATTTAAAAACAGGGGAACATAAGGAACAATAATTAGTTATGTAAATAATGTGGCATTCTTGTTTATAATTAGTTCAAGAATAAAATAAAATTCACGCATGTCACAGGACTAATTTTCGTATGCAAATGAACAATCAAAATTATAAACGGTAATAATGCAGTTTGGGAGATGTGACATTCTCAATTTATTAGCAGAAGTGCCAGTTACAGCTGATGATGGCTGACGTTGGGAGATTTCAAAGGTGCCCAGACCTGGAAAATTCTCACCCATCAAAAGGAAAAAATCTAACTGAAATATTTTCACCCGTTTTATGTTGCTGACGGTCAGAGTACACGCAGGGCTCCCCTATGGCTGGAATGAGAGGTGTCACTCTGGGGAGCAAGGACTCTGAGAGAATCCTTGAACATGTTGCTTTGGAATCTGGCTGAAGAAGCCAGGAGAAGGCATTCTAACCTGGGTTCTGGACTATGTGGACGGCCTTGGGCAAGCCACCTGCCCTTGCTGGGTCTCAATTTCCCCATTTAAGATGGAAGCATCATTAAAGAGGAGGTGGGAGTTTTGGAATCAAACAGATCTGGGTTGGAACCTTGGTTCTACCACTTGCTAACTGCAGGTCTTTCTTCCTCACCTATCTGCACTTACGTTTCCTTGTCTGTAAAATTGCAATAATAGTCCCTGTCTGCAGGCAGTGCTGAATCACCTCAAAGGAGGACTAAGTGCATGTTTGAGGCCCCAGAAAGGCACAGGAGCAGACGAAACCTAGAAAAAGGATATTTAAATTTTGACCATCATGAGAGTTTTTGTGTCACTCTGAGAAATAATTTAAAAGTATCGATACTTTTAATAGAGAATTATAGATTGAATTCATGCCTGTGCGTTATGTATAGAATGGGTCTTGCTTCTCAAGAGTGCCGCGAGAGTGAATGTGATTACATGTACAAAATAATGAACACAGTGCTTAGAGGTTAGAGCCCTTTAAATCGTTGTGGTAGTTATTGCTCAACAAGTGGGTTGGATTCAGTAATCCTTGAGATCTTTTTATGTCCAATCTTCTAGGATTCTATATGGGGGGAGGACATTTAGGTGCTGATAAGAACTGCATCAGGACCCACAGGAGCTGATAGGAATTTCCCAAGGAGGATGGCTCAATGCCTGTTGGGAAGTGGTGACAGAATCCGCTGGAAGCATTATTGAAGTTGGTGGTGTGGTGGGGCACAGTACATCTAACTCTGTGGATTCTAGAACATCTTTCTCAGAAGCCATGGTACCCGACATTTTGCAACCAGAAATCTAGCTCTCGAGATTGGGAATATGTATTCCTGATGTCACCATGAGGATGTGCATCATGTTACCCAAGATTTATCCATGCATCCATCCATGCATCCATCCATCCATCCATGCATCCATCCATGCATCCATCCATGCATCCATCCATGCATCCATCCATCCAAACATTAAGAAGGTTAACTCTGCACCATAAGGTGGATAGAGACTCTAGTCCCCTTTAACCGGTGGCACTCCAAGTTTGGGACGGAAATTAGATATTAAGTAAACATTTTCGTGGCAGGTTCCATCTAGAAGCTTTAGTTACATTATCTCATTTAGCGCTAAAAGCTATGGGTAATAACACTTATGAAATAATAATAGCTACCATTTATTGAATGTTAACTACATACTAGGCACTGATTAGCCTTTTGTATGAATCTCACTTAATGATCCTGACACTTTGGAGAAGGAGTTAATCTTATATTCCACCATTGCCCCAATTCAGAGAGTTTAAGCAACTTGCTCAAGGTCACACAGACACACAGCACATTAGAGATCAAGCCAAGCCTTATCCCCCGGTCTTTGGAATTCCAGGTGGGCTAGTGTCAGCTTCATTGTTTCTTAGGGTGACTGATCTCTTCGAAGACCTTACTAGACAGTTGTGGGAGGAGAGAAGACAAATGTCCTCCTAGAGTTGTCTTTTCACTCCTTGCCCCAGGGAAGCACCCCCTCTTGAGCTCCCTGACAGGCCAGCCTGTACTTAGAGCAGCCTGGGCGGGCCCTCTGTGCCAACGCACACAGCTGTCAGGCTTCCAGGAGTCTCCATTTCCCAAGAGCAGTTGGGGACCCTGCAGGATTAATTGCTTCTCCAGCTCCCAGCAGGGAGGCACGGGGCCAAGACAGCTTAGCTTGGTTAAGGATGAAGGGGAAGGCATGCAGGTGGCAGAGAACAGGCCTCCTTAGCTCAGGTGGCTCTGCTCTGTGGGTCCAAAGGAACCTGTGTGGGCAGAGAAAACCATGGAGGGCCTCATTTCCTCTGGGGGTAAGGTGTCAGACCCCAGGGTCCTCTTCCCCCAAACAGTTCCAGAATTACACAACTGGATGAGGCTCCCCAGGAGAACCTGTTTCTGCCCTTTGTTCTTCTCATGTGGCATTCTTCCATGGCTTCTTTCTGTTGTTCTTCCCCAGTTATTTTTGGGCACCCGTTGCTTATCATGCTCTGGGACTAGCAAGATGATGCATGCAGACCCTGTCTCTGACCCCATGGAGCTAGGAGTCTAGTAGGGAAGATGGACATCATCAAATATTGGCACAAATGAAGACACCTTTGCAAGGTGAGCTCAGTGTTAAGGAGCCACACGTCTTTCTGGTTCAGGGTCTGACCTTTGTGTGGCATTGGGCAGGATGGGCTTTCTTGAGGGGATGACACCCTCAGAACCAGTACATAACTTGGTGAGGAGTCACTTCACCTCTTCAAGCCTCAGTTTTCTTGTCTATAAAATGGGATAACAGGAGCACCTACATTCTAGGATATTTATGAAGATGAACGAGTTGAGATAGGGGAAGATGCATAGCATAGAGCCAGTACATAGTGAGTGCCGAACATGTCATAGCTGCAGTCATATTCCCTTTCTAAGAAGGCACTGTAGATTGGAAGGCCCATTGCTGATCCAGGGACTGCTGACCAAGGGGCAAAAAAGAATGCAAGACCACCATGTGAAATGTTTTGAGGGTGAAGCACACAGTAGAGGAAGGGCCTCACCCTTGTTGTGTGTGTGTGTGTGTGTGTGTGTGTGTGTGTGTGTGTGTATGAGAGAGAGAGACAGAGACAGAGACAGAGAGAGACGGAGAGAGGTATGAAGAGGGTTGCACAGAGAAGGTGGTACCTGGGCCAAGTCCCGAATGATTAATGCAAGTTTACAAGAGAATGAAGGAGGGAAGGGTGTTGGAGGTAGAAGGAACAACAGGTGCAAAGTGACAAAAATGTAAGAATAAATGTCATCTGTCCTGTTGTCTGATACCTGGAGAAGTTCAGATGAGCACATGGGGCAGATCTCCAAACAAAATAAGCTTTATTATTTTTTTAAAGATTTTATTTATTTATTTGACAGAGAGAGAGACAGCCAGCAAGAGAGGGAACACAAGCAGGAGGAGTGGGAGAGGAAGAAGCAGGCTCCCAGCAGAGCAGGGAGCCCGATGCGGCGCTCGATCCCTGGACCCTAGGATCACGCCCTGAGCCGAAGGCAGACACCCAACAACTGAGCCACCAAGGCACCCCAAAACAAGCTTTAATAGCACAATACTATTATTCCTGGTAATGATAACAATGAACATAATAATAACAGTGACCACAAAAGCAACAGCAACCACAATGCAGTGGAAGGTTACATTTTGCCAGGCATTATACATGGGTGACTTCATTGATGTGCTAAAAACATGTCCTGCTCATTCTGTTATGTGTTGCATAGCTTGATGTCCAAGATTGTGTAGGCTATTCACACAGGTGAGGAACTGAGGTTAGAGCATGGAGAAAGTTTCTGTTAGACTCAGAAGGGTGAAGGGTAATCTTGGGCAACATGAGAGGTCTAGACACGTTCTTCCTTTCTTTTTTTCCTGGAGGGTCAAATTAAGATGGAAATATTAAGAAGGCAGGTTTAGCTCAGTCAAAGATGATTAGGCAGTGGCCTAGGGAGTAATGAACTCCCTGTGATAGGGATATTCGAGCGGAAGCTGGCCAGTTCCTTGTTGGAGGATGTTCTGAAGGCAACCAGAGGAGGAGAAGTGTGGGGAATTGTACTAGCAGACCACTGAAACCCCTTCATTCTGAGACTCTGTGGTTTTAGGAAGGCAGGAAGGGTTTTCTTCTGTGGAAGGTTTTTACAACAGTAGAAAACACTACTGTCTTTTCTGGATTTGTCATAAGGAGGCTTGAGTGTGAGCTGCATGCCTGCAGGGGCATGGATGCCTTACTCTGTCAGTTCCTTTCCAGCCCCCAAGAATCATGCTGGTCTCTGCTTGCAACCCCATCTGAAACCGTAGCAGAGCCACTTTTACCCCCCACCCTCTAAACTGCTATCAGGGCTTCCTAATGTTCTCCCAACATCCTTTTTACCCTGCTGTAATTTATCCTCCACCCAGCAGCTAGAGCCATCATTTAAATGGAAAATCCAATGTAATTTCTCCCTGCAGTTTCGACTTATGACCATGGCCCTTCACAACCCAACTGGCTCTCCTTCTCTACCTCCCCCCCCCCAACATGGACAAGCCACACTTCCTTCCTCTATGATCTTCAAACACTCAGAATCTTCACAACTTTTTTTTCCCCGGAGACTTCTTCTTTCTAAGAATTTACAAGGCAGGTTCCTTCTTATCATTAAGTTTCTAGCTCAGCCATCACCCTGGAGAGGTCTCTCTGATCCTTTCCCAGTCACTCCACCATTATTGCCCTTTCAATTTTTTCCTTTTAGCATTTAGCATACTTTTCTGTAATTCTTCCTACCCATCGACATGTGAATGGTCTCTACCGCCTACTAAAATGTAAGCTTCTTGAGAACAAGGACTTGGTTTTCTTGCTCACTGCTCTCATGTCACCAGTGCTGAGAACGGAGTCTGGCACAGAGTTGACCCTAAGAAATATGTGTTGACTGAGTGAATTTGCATGGGGCCAGCCGTTGGCTATGTGCAAAAGATCACATGTTACATAGGGAAGTCTTTTAAATGCACCATCTACTATTGGATTTCCTCATTTCAGGCATGTGAAATAAGAATAGTTAGACTGCCAAGCCAAGTTGGGTTTAGTGTCATTAAGGTTCCTTAACCCAACAAATATTTTTAGGGGCCAAAAGCAGATGAATCACATTAAACCTAAGATTAAACTTGAGAATGTCTGTTCATGTAAAGGCACCATTAAGAGAGAGAAAAGTAAGAAATAGAATGATAGAAGGTATCTAAAATCCATACACATGACCAATCACTCATATATAGACTATATAAAGGGCTCTCAGAGTCAACATAAGAAAAGCAGATAATCCTACAGAGAAACGGGCAAAAGACCCGAACAGGCACCTCACCAAAATGGATATAAAAATGACCAATAAATGCAGCCGTTCAGTTTCAGGAGAACACAGAAAAATGCAGATTAAAATCACAGTATGATACCACTGCACACACACCATAATAGTTAAAATATTTAAAAGGCTAGGAAATACCCAGTGTTGGTGAGAATGTAGATTATCTGGAACTATTTTACATTGCTTGTGGGAAACCAAGTTAATCTGATTGTTTGGGAAATCTGTTTGCCAGCATCTCCGAAAGCCAAATTTATGCATATCCTGTGACCCAGTAATTCCACCTATTTGTGTAAATCCAGCAGAAATATATACACATGGGAACTAACAGACTTGCAAAAGAAAGTTTATAGCAGCAAGATTTGTATTAGTCTCAACGAGAAATAACCCAAATCCTCACCATGGAAGCATGGCAGAATAAATTGTGGTACAGTCAGTCACGCAGGAGAAAACTAAGCACCCATGATCGTGAACAAACCACAGAGACTTCTAAAAACATGAATGGAACTCAGAAATGTAATTTTGAGTGAAAGGAGGCAGACACAAAGGAATACATGGCAAGGGAGTCTACCTACATCAAGTTTCAAAGCTGGGCAAAGTAGTCTATGTGTTAGGAGTTAGGAGGGTGATATACTTTGGTGGGGGTAGTGACCTGGGGGTTTGAAAATCTACTGGGGGTTGGGGATGGGGTGGGAGAGGCTGGCTATGTTGTGTGTCTTGACCCCAATGCTTAGGTTATACACACATTTTGTTTGGGAAAATTCATTGAGCTGCACACTAAGACTTGTTCACCTTTCTCCAGGTATGTTACGTATTCATAGAGTTTATTTAGGGGGTCCTGCAAGAGGCAAACTCAGCTTGACTCCAAGAACCATCAAAATCAAGAGAGCGGTTGCCTGTACCATCATGAAATGGAGTGTTCTGCATTCTAGTGATGCTCCAGGCTCACTGGGTGGCCTCAGGTAAGAGACCTCATTTGCCTTATCTATGAATTTAGATTCTTGACTCCTTACCCCCATCAAACCCAGCAGCTGAGTTCCGTCTTCACTGCTCCCCTCTCCCCTCAAAGAGACAAACCTTCCTCACCATATTTCTCTTTGTTTATTTCCACTCAGAGCTACCTTTCAAATCCTGGCCCGAAAGTCAAGACAAGGAGGAGCCCTAGCTCCACCTCCGTGAATCCCACAGCCCTCCTCCTGAGATCTGCAGGGGGAGTATGAAATATTTAAAAGCTCAGATTGAAATCCTGTTAGCTCCAGGTCTGGTAGAGCCAGGTTCTCCAGCCTCAGAACATCAGTATCTGTTTGCTGGTGTCATTTAGGGACCCCGGCTTTCCAAACCATTGACTGAACCTTTCTGTCAATCCAACACTTTTAGGGTAATTTAACTTAATAATACCTTTGTCGGCACCGGCGCCTGTATCTGAAGGGTGATTACCATAGAAGTTATTTTAGGTTGTTTAATGGAATGTAGTAAATTCTCAATTGACAGGGCAGATCCTCAGAATGGCTTTTCAAAGTGTTTACCTTTCAAAGCTTCTCCCCCTTCACTTTACCAAACTTACTACTTTGAGCCGGTGAAGACTTCATAAATTATTAGCAATTGTTCTCCCCCCGTGTTCACATGCATCATTAATTCTTTGTAAAAAGTTCAAACTGTCCGGGGCTTAATTGTTATCACTGGGAGAACGGCTGGAAATGGATGCAGGCTCTATTATTTCTGTCAGAAATTTTGACTTATTGCACTTGGTATTTTACCCATCACATCATATTCAAGAGAGAGAGAGAGATAGAGCAAAAAGAAGAGGGGAGGGAAAAAAAAGAACATAAATGCTTTGCCTTGAAACAAACAACAACAACAATAATAATAATAATACATATATTTATATTTCTGGGGAGAAAAGTCAAGGATCCAGGTGACAAAATAATAGCTCCAATCCCTCTGAAGAGAGAGGAGGAGGGCAGCATTTAGGGAAAATTTATGTTGTAAATTTTGTTGGCTTTAACTGTATTTTTATTCTAAGGTTTGAAAGTTTTGTAATTCTAGGAATCTGATATTTAATGATTCTGAGATGTTGAAACTCTCTGTGTCCAAGTTCCCGAGGTGTTTGACTTTTAGGATAAATTAATCCAACAGGCCAATAATTAGGACTGCCAAGAAGTACAGTATGTCCAGATTAGAATGATATTGGCAACAATCCTAGGAATAGCTAGCATTTGTTGGGAGTTTACTCTGTGCAGGCACTGTGCTAGATGCTTCATGTCACCTGAAATTAGGTAATATTATTAACCTCATTTTACAGCTGGATAAACTGAGGCACAGAGTGGTTGAGTAACTTGCCTAGGGACTGTCAGTGGCAGAGTTAGCTTTGAACCCAGGCAATCTGGCTCTGGGCCCAGATGTTTGGAGTCTAAGTAGATTGTTTCCTATCTCAAGATGCTGTCAATGTTTTTGCCCCACCTGGCAAGCTGTGGATCAAGAAGCATATGGAAGCTCAAGTGACAACACTGGCATGTGAGTCGACTGCCAGACCATCTCCCAGGTGACCCAGGCCTGGCAGGTCGTTTGCCTTTGTGGACACTGCTCTTCCAGTCTAGATCTTCCCTTGCCATTCATCCCACAAGATCACCTCCTCCAAGAAGCCTTCAACCCTGCTCTGCCACAACTGAAAGTCATTGCTCCATCCTTTGAAACTTCACAGCTGTTGGTACCTAGGAAAGGGATGGCAGGCATCTGGTAGACCAGCCAAAAGCATGGATCGTAGGGTCTGAGATGCTTGGGTTGGAATCTTACTTCTCCCACTAGATTAATGCATTGAGTTTGAGTTAGGGATTAAGCCTCAACTTCATCAGTTAAGCCTCAGCTTTCTCATCTTTAAAATGGGTATAACAACCCTTGCCTCATAGGACCATTGCAAGGATTAAAGGGGGTGTTCAGAAGGAGCTTAGTGAATAGCCTCACACACAGCTGGTGCTCAATAAATGTTGGCTATTGTTCTGGCTTGCATCATAGTCATTTGCGAGTATGTCCTGGCTCTCATACTGAGTGTTTTGTGGGTCAGAGCATAAGGCATATATCTTTGGGTGCATTTACTGTGGGGTTGGTCTCTGTGCTGAGAGCTTTGGGTTTGTGACATCATTTGACCCCTTTAACCATTCCTTTGAGCCCATGAATAACCCATTCTGTAAATGAGGAGACTGACTCTTAGAGAGATTAGCCATCCTTCTTATGGTCTCAGGGCTGGTGAGTGGGGTTCTGGGGCTCAAACTGAGATGGCAAAGCCTGGGTTTATCTGCTTTGCTGCATTGCCAAGGAAGGAGGACCACGTTTTTCTCTTCTCTGTGATCTTCTCCAGAAGTTCAAGGGGGAATGTTTCAGAGAAGCCCCCTGACAGGAACCTGTCTTATCTTGGGACTTTGGCTGGCATGGTAGGGTCACTGTCAGGACAAATCAGGTAGAAAAACAGCAACTTTTCTCAGTTGATTCTTATGAGTTGTTTTGTTTCTGCATCTCCTCTTATTTCTTCTCTCTTTGCTGGTCCTCATGGTCTTCTGCCCAATGAAGCAGAAGGAGAGACGGGCCCTATGTCCCAGTGATGGTGGGGTGGCTGGGAAGACCTGGGTCAGGAGTCAGGACACAAGAGTTTGAATTCTGACCCTCTCATCTATGTGATCTTGGGACTATCTCTTTCTCTCTTTGGATGTCCATTCCCACAACTGCAAAAATGTTTGAGCTGGATTAACCCTTCAGTGGCTTCCATGCTGTTTTCTGGTTAGGAAGCAATAGAACCAGATGCTCAGATGAACTCCTTATGGAAAAGGCATACACTCAAGTCAGATAAGAGGGGGGCTTCTGTGGATGGAGACGGAGTAGGGGTATTGATTCTACCCAAGGCAACTGCAGTGAAAACCAGTGTGCCAGAGAGCACAGTTTGAAAAGAGAAGACCAAATGGTTCCTAAGGCTATTCTTTCATCCAACATTCTGTCTCTTGCCATCTTAAACAATTTGGTCTAAGATTAGAACTTCTCAGTAGAGCAAGGGGAACTAGTCCAATACCCTGGGAGTTTGAGCACAGAGAGGGTACGGTGATCCTGACCATTTATTTCTATCTAGCTTTGGAATATGGATCTATAATTTCTTCTAGGTCATAAGCTTGCCTGTGCTTTAAGTTTTGTGGGTCCCCTGCCAGGTCCCTATGTAGCCACCTCTCCAGATGCCTCCTTGCTTGCTTGCTGAGCAAGGAAGTGTCACTGTCAACAAAGGAGGTGAGATCATAGCAAATCTTAGCACATCAGGGATTGTCTAGGCTAGTGGTCTACAGGATGGAGTCTCTGTGGCTTTCATGGTGGGGACAGGGGGAGGATGGACAAGGGATCCACCAACCCCCTGTAAGTGTAAGAACACTTACACTCTGACTTCTTTCCATATTGCATGTGTGCTTTTACATTTATTATGTTTTACTTTTATTTTCTCCTATTTCACACAGAAGGGAGCGGAGGCTAATACAGTGGAATGCTGGAGCCCATTCCTTCTGGCTTATAAGAACCTATTGTGTGCCTCTCTTCCCTAATCTGTAATCAGCGAAGTCACATTGATAGCTTGAAATTGGCCACGGTGGGAGTATTTACACCATGAAAATTGGCCAACACTACAAATCAAGGTTTTCTCTAGGAAAGCTAGTTGTTAAACATTTACCAGCACACCACTAGGCTAATATAACAAATATTTATGTACCCCCTACCCAGCTTTGGTAAATCTTGACATTTTGCTATATTTGTTTCAGACCTTTCATTTTTCTTTTAGGAGATAAAATAATACAAAAACAGTTGGCTCCATCTGTATTACTCTTCACAATCTCATTCATTTGCTTCCTGAGCCAGAAATATAGTCCCATCCCAAACTCGGTGTTTATCATGTTTTAAAAATATTTTTACTACATATGTGTCCATAAATAATACATGGTATTGTTTTGCATATTCTTAGATTTATATCCATCATATTATGCCATATGTATCATTCCACAACTTTTATTTTTAAATACATTTTATGTTTTTTTAAAGGTTTATACATGATATATGTAATTCTAGTTCATTCATTTTAATTTCTATATGGTGTTCCATTGTATAAATATACCAACATTAATTTATTCTTTTTTCCACTGATGGACATGTAGGCTGTTTCCAATTTTTTGTACACATCTCCTGGTGCACATATGCAAGAGTTTTTAAGGTATATACTTAGAAGTAAAATTTCTAGGTGCAAGGATATGCATATCTTAATCTCTACTAGGAATTGCCAAGTTGCTCCCCCAAATGGTTGTTCAAATTTACACCCCCCCCCCAGCAGTGGATGAGTTCTTGCCAACAATTGGCATTGTCAGATGGCTTAATATTTTCCAATCTGATGGGTGTAAAATGATATCTCTTTGTGGGTTTAATTTGCATTTTCCTGATTACTAGCAAGATTGTGCATCTTTACATATGTTCATTGGCCATTTATTTTTCTCTTTTGTGAATTACCTATTCATTTCTTATGCCATTTTCCCCCTACGGTGTTGTTTATCTTTTTTGTAAACCAATTAAAGATATATTCTGTTTACTAATACTTTGTGATTATATGAAGTGAAAATCTTTCTACCAGGATGTGTCTTGTCTTTCAATAGTGTATAGGATATTTTTTGCTCTGACGATGTTTTAAAGTTTAATCTAATCACATTTATTAATCTTTTATTTTATGATTTGTGCTTTTGTGTCTAGCTTAACGTAGATAGTCCACCCTGGGGTTATACAATATCTTTCTATCACGTATTGTACCATTTAAAAAGTTTTATTTTTCCCTGTTAGGTCTTTAATTGACCTAGAAATTATTTTGGGGCAATATGTTAGGTAGGAATCTGATTCTACTTGTTTTGCATGTATGTCTCTACTGTTCCACCACAATTTAATAAATAGCTCATTTTTTCTTTTCTTTCTTTCTTTTTTTTTAGTATTTTATTTATTTGACAGAGAGAGAGAGAGACAGCCAGCGAGAGAGGGAACACAAGCAGGGGGAGTGGGAGAGGAAGAAGCAGGCTCATAGCGGAGGAGCCTGATGTGGGGCTCGATCCCAGAACGCCGGGATCACACCCTGAGCCCAAGGCAGACGCTTAACCGCTGTGCCGCCCAGGCGCCCCTCATTTTTTCATTTCTGATTCTAAACACTGGTTTGTAGTTCTTAGTGTGATAAACTTTCTCATTGTTTATCAGATTGATCTATAGGTATTTGATCTGTAGGTTTATAATACTATCATTTCTTAAGTTTTATTTTAAATTCTTAAATTTTAATTTCTATTTGTTCGTTGCTGGGATAGAGAAATAAATTGATCTTTGTATATTGGCCTTGTATCCAGTGACATTGTTAAACTGAAATATCAATGCTAATAATTTAGAGGTTCTCTAGGATTTTCTACATGCACGGTCATGTCACTAGTGAATAAAGGCAACTTCATTTCCTCACTCAACCTTTAAGCTTTTGATTTTTGTTTTCTTTCCTATTGCTCTGGCTGGGGCCCCCAGTAGGATGTGGAATAGAGTTGGTGATAGCAGGTAGTCTTTATTTATTTATTTATTTATTTATTTATTTATTTATTTATTTATTTAAGATTTTATTTATTTGACACAGAGAGAGAGATCACAAGCAGGGGGAGTGGGAGAAGGAGAAGCAGGGAACCTGATGGGGGGCTCGATCCCAGGACCCTGAGATCATGACCGGAGCTGAAGGCAGATGCTTAATAAGATTTTATTTTATTTTATTCGACAGAGATAGAGACAGCCAGCGAGAGAGGGACACAAGCAGGGGGAGTGGGAGAGGAAGAAGCAGGCTCATAGTGGAAGAGCCTGATGTGGGGCTCGATCCCAGAACGCCGGGATCACGCCCTGAGTCGAAGGCAGACACTTAACCGCTGTGCCACCCAGGCGCCCCAATGTTTGCTATATTTTAATTTAAAAAATCAAATTGAAGAAGGTTGCTTCTATTCCTCATTAAAAGTGTTATCATGAATGTACATTGAGTTTTATCAAAGGATAATCTCATCTGTCGAGGTAATCATATAATTGTTCTCTCTTTTCTGTTAAAGTAGAAAATTCTGTTCATTGATTTGTACCATTGTATTCTTAGAATAAATATCAATTGGTCATGATGTCTTATCATTTTTATTTATCACTGGATTTGATTAGCAAAACTTTGGGATTTTTGTGTGTAAGTATGTGAGGGAGATACCACTTGTTGAAGAGACTTTCCTCATTGAATTGTCTTGGCATTGTTGTTAAAATCAATTCACCCTGTATGTGTGATTCTAGACTCTATTCCCACCTCCCACAACCCACCCTGAGTTTTATTAAGATACGATTGAAACATAACGCTGTGTAAGTTGAAGGTGTACAATGTGCTGATTTGATATATTTATAAATTGCAAAATGATTACCGCCATTGTATTCGTTACTACCATCATCCATCACGTAGTTACCATTCTTTATTGCGGTGAGAACACTTAACATCTATTTTATCTGGACCTGCTTCCTTGTTCATAAAGTGGGGAATAGAGTACCAACTCTAGGGTTGTTTTGAGGGTAAATATTTAGCAGATACCTATAAACCACTTAGCACAGTGTCTGACGTATAATCAAGGATTAATAAATATCTACGATAATTTTTTTCTCAGTTCCCTTGTTCAGCACTTTTCCTTTGCTGGTTGGGGACACTGCCTCTGTGGACCAGAAAGAGTCAGAAATCTCTTCTAGGTCTCTTGTAGAATAACGTCCTCTTTGACCATGATTTCATTGACATATTTACTGGACAGCCACCATTTGTTTGATATTTTACTATGGTTCCTAGTTAAAACAAACTTGAGAACTACTGATCTGAAAGAAGTATGAGTTTATACGCTTAGGGCACAAGGCACTATGGTCACCACAACAGTTTGGGCACCCGTTGTTTGCCTGGCCAGGCGGGTATGGAACCGAAAGCCCATGATCCTTGTCCCCAAAGAACTTACAGTTTAGCAGAAAAGGTGATGCAGAAATGAGGATGAAGGGAGCTAACTGCACCTGAGGACTTCCACTGTGGCAGCCCTGTGGGCCAGGCAGTGAGTGGTCCTGAAGGAAGGTGGGGTGGTCTGGGCTGCCTCTGGCCACACTCTTCCCTCTCTGAGTCTCCAGTTCTTCGTCTCTGTGGCAATGATCATGACACAGACCTCACTGATGGCCAGGGGGATTCAATTAGAGACTCACCAGTCCCTGAGTTCCAGGAGATGCCAAGTCCTTATCAGTCCCTTCTTCCCTACTTCATGGGTCACTGTGTACCTGGGTGACACCACACACACACACACACACACACACACACACACACATCTGCATATTTTTAAAGCACAGATAAGACATTGTGAGCAACACAGAGTCAACAGGAGTTGTAGGCTCAGAAGGCATCTCTCACTTCCCCGAGCAATGCCCATTCCGTGAGTCATGGAGAATACATTCGCCTGATTCCACATTCCACTGTGAGACACACATTCCATCATCTGAGCTACTGGACAAACCCTCGAGGCTGTCAGACACACAAATGGCCCCGTCTGAACAGTTTGGCCACCACCTTCTCTTCGGGCGCCAGGATGCCTCCGTTCGGGGCTCATGTCTAAGTCACATTTGCCGAACTGGGCTGCCAGGACAGCTGGCTCCAAAGTCAATCGCCTCCCCCGCCAAGGAGCTGGGGCTGAATTCTTCTTCATTACAGCCTGGCTGTGGGTTAGGCATTATAAATAACACCGTGCAGACAGCCAGATGGACAGTGTGTCTAACTGGGTGGTGGTTCATCTGTCCCAATAGAGACAGTTCTGGAAATAGAATCTGAAGGATTGGGCAGGACCCATGGAGACATTGTGTCCTTCCCTTGGGTCTAGCAGCAACCCCCTTAGCTCATCTGAGACCCAAAGGTGCCTACCTGTTTCCTTTCTTATAAGACTCCACGGAGAAAGGAAACTCTACTCAGACTTCCTCTACTTTTTTCTTTTGGCAATGATGAGCAGTGTGAAAGCTTTCTGCAGCAAGACCCAGGCTCAAATCCTGGTTGAGCTACTCACAAGCTGTGTGACCCTAGGCAAGTTACCAAACCTCTCTGAGCCTCAGTTCCTGCACTATTAAAATGAAAGAGGAAAACAATGCCCAGCTCAAGGGTTGATGTGGGTTTTGGATGGCATAGGAATCACAAGAAATGCTCAGAAATGGGAAATATAATTTTAAGGGGAGCCCAGGTTACCAAGAACAAATAGTCACCTCTTTCAGTGTGCATGAGAACGGTGGGAGCTGCCCATCATTACTCCGGGCAGACCCAGCTTTTTCTGGATCCAGGGGCTAAAGAAGACCCCTCTGAAGGGCCACTCCATTGCCAGCGAAACTATCTCCTGGTCCTTTATTATTATCTGGGAGGCAGAGAAGCATGATGGGAGGTCAGGGGCTGGTAGTGAGGTCTCAAGTCCTGGTTGGTGACCTTAGTACATCAGTGGACGCTGCAGGGAACAGAGGTGTTTCTGGGACTCTAGTCACTCCCATGCTCAGCCACAGGGACCTCTCCTGACATCGGATTTTCTGTCTTTTTTTTTTTTTTAAGATTTTATTTATTTATTTGAGAGAGAGAGAGAGGGAGAGAGAATGAGTGGTGGGGAGGGGAAGAGGGAGAAGCAGACTCCCCACTGAGCATGGAGCCCGATGTGGGGCTTGATCCCAGGACCCTGAGATCATAACCTGAGCCAAAGGCAGATGCTTCACCGACTGAGCCACCCAGGCGCTCCCTGCTTTTGTGTCTGAAAAATGTCATTAAAAATAGATTTTGCTCCGAGTAAGAAAAATCTGACCATTGCTGCAGTAGCCAAATGGTCCCTTGGTTTACTCATAGGGCTGTGGTCTGCCTCCAGTGACATCATTCTCAGAACACATCTGGGGGTGAGACTCCTTTGTCCATGGCTTCCTGTGTCTGCGGGATTCAGTCCAAGCACTGTTCCTTGGCATTCAGGGCCTCCCCAACCCGACACTGCCCCCTGCCCCCGCCAGCTCCCTCAGCATTTCTCCCAGCCCTTGGGCACTCTAGTTATTAAGCTCCAGGACAGTCTCTGAATACATTTGATGGGGTGTAGCACCTTTACCTGTGCTCACTGCTGTCCCCCCATCTAGAATGTTGCTTGTCTGCTTCTCCATGTAGCCCCAGGCTCTGCTTATTCTTCCAGGACACACTGAAATGTCCTCTCCTAACAAAAGTTTTCTATTTTGATCCTTCCAGTAGAGGTAAGCAATTATTCAGGTATTCCACAATGATTGAATGCTTGCTAGGGTGCCAGACATGGGGGTAAAGGGTAAACAAAAAAAGACACTGTCCCTACCTTCATGGAGTTTGCAGTCCAGTTGGAAAGAGAGAGACCAATTAGATACATACACAGTTGGGCATAGAATTAGGAATTGAAATCAGTACCACTAATGAAAAAAACAAAACAAAACCCACAAAAAAATGGGTTCTAGGAGAATGTATAACATTCTCAGATCCTAGGGATCTGACTTAGTTATCAGAAAGGGGTTCCCTGAGGAAGTGATTCTGAAGCATGAGGACAGTTAGTCAGGTGAGTGGGGAGCAGGTGCAAAGGCCCTGTGGTAGGACCAACAGTGTGTGGTGACCACATATTTCCATCTGTCCCAGGCTGTCCCAGTTGTTCTGGGTTATTTATTATCAGCAGTCTCTCTCTCTTTCCGAAGTGGCTTGTTTTGGAAGATATATTACATGGTTGCTTTCAGATAGTGTCCTGTTTGGGGCAAAGAAGCTCAAGGTATCAGGATTACAGACAGAGGAGGAGCCAAGCCTGGAGAGGCTGGCAGGGATAGACCCATGTGGGCCTTGAAGGCTGGGGAAGGAGTTCGTTTTCTATCCTAGCAGCAATAAAAAACCTTTGAAGGATTTCAGGCAGGGTGTGCCAAGAGCTGGTTTCTTCCTGAAAAGCTCTTTCTCTTCTCTGTTCTCCCAAATGCTTTGGCCCCTCCTCACTCGAGAGCCTATCCACATATGATAGGCTGTGGCTTCCACATTTCTTCTCCTCTTGGACTGTGAGTTTCCAGACGGACAAAGGGGAGCTTTCTGTGAACCTCTTTCCCCACTCATTTCCTCTCTGCTCGCTGCATGCGGGGTGCCCAGGGCTGTTCTGGGAGGCATAACAGAGCCTCCAACAACATGAATGGAGCAGAATCTCACCCCCCTGCTCTTCCCTGAGCCAACCTGGAATCTTGTTGGCTGATTTATGTGAGCAAGAAACCAACCTCTATTGTGTCTGAGCCATTATAAACATTGGGAATCAATCTTGGAAATATTCAAAGGGAAAATACCAGCTACGGTACATTGAGTTCATGACCTAAGTCAGGCTCCTTATACTTTATATGCCTTGTTTCATTTAATTCTTAGAAGATGCACTTTATAGATAAAGAAACCAAGGCTCAGTGAGGGGAGGTGACTTGCCCAAGGCCACACAGCTAATAAGCAGATGAGCTGGGATTTGAGCCCAGGAATGTCTGATTCCAAAGCCAAACACCAACTATGAAATGACCAGCCCCCAAATTCTCTCTTCATCGGCTGGAGCAGTGAGAGTCTCCCCACCCCACGGACCCAAATTTCAGACTGGTCACTTCCCCCTCCAGGTGGAGCTTCTCCAGTGCAGACACCGGGCTTGGGGACGTGGATGGGGGACACGCAGGGCGTCCCACGCTCGTGGCTACAGCCTCCGGCCCCATCTGTACATCAAGTACCCATCTCAGGCAGGAGCTGGTGGTATTTCTTTCACCCGCCTGTAGGATGGCAGGTTCTTTGAAGAGAAATGCTCTTAGATTCATTTAAAAGTCTAAGCAGGGACAGCACAAATTATTAGTGTTTGAAATATTTATAAAGTTTCTTGTTTGCCATGGTAGAGGAGGTGATAGACCACAAATAAAAAGAAAGCCGCAGACGCACATGAGCTGTGCAGACAGGAGAAAGGAAGGGGAGGTGGTCCGTCCACGGCCACCTGGTTTTCCAAGGGGCGCTAAACCGCGTGAGCGTTCAAGCTAACTTCTGGTCTCCCGCTTCTGCCCCGTCTCCACCCAGGAGATGACCCCCCAGCCATGTCGACGGAAGGCTTCAAGATCACAAGCCATGAACATTCGGGCAAGCCGCGTGAAGGGTATTTGGGAACGCTCTGTGCTATTGTTTTTATAAAAATCTTTTCCGGTCGTCTAAAATTGTTTCAAAATACAAAAGAAATAACACAAAACAGGGACTTATACCACGTTCGAGCTGAAAGAGAACACAAGAGAGACGTGTTGTTTTTCTCATTTGATAGATGGAAAAATCGAACCCCAGAGGGAGGTCTGAAGTTACCCAGTGAGTTAAAGGCAAGAAACGGAGGTCTTCTGACTTTCGTCCCAGACCTCCTGCTTCGTTGACCTTGTACCCTTTCGACGCACAAGCCAGCAATTTAGAGAGGAGATGTTCTGGTCCTCTTCTGAGATCATAAGGCTCTAATTCAATCACTGTGCGTGTGTCTGCATGTATGTATGAATGTATTCATTCATTCATTCATTCATTCACTCACTAACTCAACGAATATGGCGCTATGTGTGCACGACGGAGATGGCCCTGGCTTTGAGGCCCTGGGAAAAAATGTGGATCGAGTTGATGTCATCCTCCAGGTGACCCCACAAGGAGCATGAATAGCACCCTAGACTTGTCTGTCTCGGAGCAAGGAGGCTGATCTTCGGCGTCCTGGTACCAGGGACTCACTGACAATGGGACACCCCTGGAGGGAGGATGTATCCTCACAGGTGTTTTCAGGTAAGATGACTCTTGTTAGCTGAGGGCAATTCTTAGCTGTGGGGTGCAGCTGTGAGCAGGGGCAGTAAACACTCACAAGAGCGGGGATCTGACCATTGGCCTTTCAAAGGGATCTGAGTGGGCCACCAACCGTATCTGCTATCTGGGAAACGAGGGCTTCATCCCCCTGAAAAACTGGGGGAGATAGTACGGAACTCACATCTCTGCGGGAGGGAGCCGGGTTATTTACCCCCCGACTCTTGTCAGTTGTCATCAGAGAGAGATCAGTCACCACCAGTGAATGAGCACAGCCTGACCCGTGTGCAGACACGGAGAGCTCCAGTGGACAGAGGAGGCGTTCAGGCAATGAGGCCGGTGTGCAGGAGGGTGGAAGATGGGCAGGTGTGCCCAGAGATGGCAAGTGTCAAGGAAATGTGGATGTGTGAGAACCAAGGTCATCTGCTGCAGATGACCTGGGCCAATCACACCTATCCCTTGGGATGGACTTAGGAAGCTGATGGAAGCATGGGGCCTGTTGGGTGGAGCCCCAGAGCAAGAAAACCAGAGAGTCACAGCTGGGGTGGTCATCATGGCTTTCTGCATGAGACGCTGGAGAGTCACTCAGGGAAGGGCATGGCTGGCCTGGGAACCCTCCCAGCTTCTGACCATCCATCCATCCATCCATCCATCCATCCATCCATCCATCCATCTTACAGATAATTCCTGAGGGCCTAGAGTGTGCCATTATACACACGGTATATAGCATTGTGTCTGATGCAGAGAGAAATAGATAAATAAGACAAGGTCCCTGGCCTTGGAGCTTATGGGGTGTGTGTGTGTGTGTGTGTGTGTGTGTGAGAGAGAGAGAGAGAGAGAGAGAGTGTGTATGTAAGTAGAGGGTAACTAAATAAATAAACAAGATGATTTTGGACACAGATATACTTAGTAAAGGAAACCTACAGGATGCCAAATGGAGCATGTCTGATGGCGAGGGATACTTTTGATAGGGCGACTATGGAGAGACTCTCTGATTATACCCATTTTACAGATGAGGGAACTGAGGCTGTGAGAGGCTAAGTAACCTGCCCAGGTCCATCCAGCTGGTAAGTGGTCCCACTTTAGATCCCATGCCTATCCCCCCGTGGTAGCTTCTTCTCCTTGGCTCTGATTATATTGAACCAACACCCATCAGGCCCCCTTTTTTCTTTCCCTTTAGTCATTGTGTGATTTGGGGACCATGGCCCTGACCCTCCTGAATCCCAGCACGGAGTCATCTGGCCATGCCCTGGCCCTGGAATAGGCCATGACCCGTAGCTCTGGGACCAGCCTCACCTGGGAAGGTGTCAGGGTCCAGGAGAGCAGAGTGGCTCTGGAGACGGCGAGGCTGGTCCTGGTCCCAGCATTGGCTCCCCGTGGGACCTCGGATGAGTGGCCTTACCCCTCCCAGCCTCAGTCCCCTCCTCCGTCAAATGCCAATACCAATTGTTTCACCTCCTGGCATGATGGAGAAGCTTAAATGAGCTAATGCTCGGGTGAGACTTGGCACCGAGCCCGGCACAGAGGAAAAGCTCACATTGATCTTGGCGTGGCAGCCGCTCACCCCAAGTATTCTGATCACTTGTCGGGGACCTGCCGGGCAGGCAAGAGGAGAGCAGGGACCCTCGGCCCTGGCCTTCATGGCCTTCAGCCCCCAGGTGACCCCGGGCTGGGGCCAGGGGTGAAGCAGAGAGGATTTTTCTCACTCTGGGTGGGGACTGCCAAAGCCAATTAGGGGCGTCAGACAGACGGTGGCGTTCAGCACCCCAGCAAACCGACACAGCGGCCAACGGAGGGGACAGCTCCTCCTGACCTTAAACCCCAGTGCTCCTGCCCACATCTGCAGCTAAATAAACCAAGTAAATCATGCTGGCAGATAGATAATTAAATAATTATCAGGCACTTAATAACAAGGAGTGGGTGTTCTGAATTACCATATTAGACAGTGTCTTTGCGGACTAATTGTTGCATTACATCAGAGTTACTCATTCATTATTCTTGTCATTTCGGGTGATAATTTGCACTTTAGGAGACAGCGACAATTTTAGCAGGCAATTAGAGACGTGTCAGGCCTGGCCCCGTGAGTTACTGTCACAATTATAGCCTTTTTTCCAGTGTCCTCATTTGCAGCCGTGTATTTAAGGGGATTTGGGTAATTCCAGGCCTGGGCAAAACAACCAACCCACGGGATCGTGGCAGGGCGAGGACACGGCCGCCACCGCTGTCAGAACAAGGGACTGCTTCTTAGAAGCTGAGGTGCTAGAGGCCGGGCTGGCGGGACGGGCTGAGCGCAGCTTTCTCCTCTGCTGCCGGAAGCCACCTCCAGTCTCTGAAAACCAGGGCTGCTCCTCCCCAGTCGTTCCGGAGGAAAGGGAGGCTGCCTGCTCCTTCCCGAGCTCCTCGTCACCCACCCGCCCCAGCCCTTTGTCACTGCTCCTTCTTGCCTGGCCTGACCCTTTGTGATGGGTCCTTCTTTCTGCAGGCTTCGGGGAGGTGGGGAGGGCATGAGAGAGAAGAGGAAAGAAAAGAGAGGAAGGAAGCATCTTAATGGTGTTTTTCATCTTCTGTGTTTGCTGATGCTTTGCCATCTTGGGGCCTTGTGGACGCAGAGAGGGACTGCCGGTCCCAAGGTTGGCTAATTCCTAGAGCTAGGGAACAGAGCAAGTTGCCTATAGCAAGCCTTTGGCCTTTGATATACAAACCATCCAACCCAAAGTCCAGAGCCCCACCCACCTGCCTTCATCACGCTCCTGTGGGCCAGGACTATCTCCCTGCCTGGATTATCACCCCAGAGCCACCTACCACAAGACTGGGGACCAGCCTGACAGCCCAGAATTGGCTGAGATGATTCAAGCCAGCTAATCCTGCATGGGTTTATGATTCCTTGGCCTGTGGTCTCCAGTGGCTCCTTCTGCCTCCTGACCTACCCTGGTGTCTCCCTGTGGGGCCCTGCCTGGCCAGGCCCCCTCCTCTTGGGAACTGTAGGCAGGGACCCCTGTCTTCAATGGCAGCCGCCTGTTGGTCTGTTGGCCTCAACAGGCCTAAGGAAATAAAGTCCGGGGTGAATTTTAAAGCAGAAGGGAAGACAGGAGGGAGGGAGGAAAAAGGAGGGAAAAATAAGGGGAGAAGAGAAAGAGAGGAGGGAGAAGATTAAGGAGAGGGGGAGGAAGAGGAGAAGAGGAAGAGAAATGGAGAAATCTGGTGGGAAGGAGAGGGGGAGGGAGACTGGGGTAGGGGAGGAGCAGAGGAAGGGAACTGGCCCATGAATGTTCTATCTGAAAGCAACACTTTTTTCTTTTTTCCATGGCTCAGAGTGTTTACTTTTTGGTGAAATCCAATGTCTGGGTTCATTTAGCTACGGTTGAGTCTCTTGACCCTGGACAACTTGAGAACAGACAGTGTGCATCAGTGACCACGAAAGAGGCTTTCAGAAAATATTTTTCACTGGCTACATGGTGGGAGTCAAGAAAAAAGAAAGCACTATTCAACCCACACGCAGGACTGTGCAAGCAAAGGGCAGGTTTCAACCTCAAACTGGCTACTTCTCAGCTCCGTCCTTAGCAATTAGGGAACAGACACTGACGTGGCCGAGCTGGACGCCCCTGTTCCTGGGCTTGGCTTTGGAAAGAGCTGTCAGCCCAGGACACACTGGCCTCCAGGAGGAGGGTTGCCCCCCAATGGATGTGTGAGCCAGGCTCCCCACCACCCCCAGAAGCAGCCAGATTCAGTGGGTTTGGAGTCTGGGTTCGGCTGCTTGCTAGGCTACAACTTTCATTTCAATTATTTTAAAATGGAATTATTATGTGGTCCTCTGGCCCTGCGTGGCTTTGATCTGGACCCATCATCTCCCTGGTCCTGTTGGGTTGGAAGATGCTTCTCCTGTCTGGTCTGGCTCCCGCTGGTGCCGGATTGAGCCTTCCTGAGAGGGCTCCTCTGAGGTCCCCATGCCACCCTGGCCTCACCCGTTAGGGCATCCTATCACACGTCCCCCCCCACCCCCCTGCCACCCGGGAAGAGGAAGGAGCATCCACAAGAGGGCCAGATAGCCACTGTGCGCCAAGCCCTTAATGTTCATCATTTCACCAAAGCTCCCCAGGAGCTCCTGAAGTAGGTTCAATGAGTCCCATTTTACAGATGAGGAGACAGAGGCTGAGCCAGCCAGAGTGCGTTCCTCAGGGTGATACAGCCAGCAAATGGCAGAGCCATGCCGTGAACTTGACTCGCGATCTTTCTGCAGTCCTTCCCACCTGCTGGGACACAATAGCTCGACCCTGTGCAGTCGTCCCACAAAAGAGCAGCTCCGGAAGCAAAGCTTTGGACCCCTTTCCGCAGCAAGACTGGCTTCATACAACCGAGTGTGTTTTCTTCAAGGATTTTACAAATTATATTTGGAGGAAAACACAAACCATTGAAAGGCAAAAGCAACGGGAGGCAATGCATCTATCTATCTATCTATCTATCTATCTATCTATCTAAATATAAAACATACAGATGTATATAAATATATACCTACACTACAGTTGACCCTTGAACAACACAGGTTTGAAATGGGCGGTCCCCTTCAAAGCACAAGTTTTTCGATAAATACAGTACAGCACTGTAAATGTCTTTTCTGTTCCTTATGATTTTCTTAATAACATTTTTCTCTAGCTTCAAGAATACAGTATATAGGGGCGCCTGGGTGGCACAGCGGTTAAACGTCTGCCTTCGGCTCAGGGCGTGATCCCAGCGTTATGGGATCAAGCCCTGCATCAGGCTCCTCCGCTATGAGCCTGCTTCTTCCTCTCCCACTCCCCCTGCTTGTGTTCCCTCTCTTGCTGGCTGTCTCTATGACAAATAAATAAATAAAATCTTTAAAAAAAAAAAAGAATACAGTATATAATACATATAACACAAAAAATATGTGTTAGTTGACTATTTATGTCATTGCTAAGGCTTCTAGTCAATAGTAGACTCTGGGTAGTTAGGTTTTTGGGCGGTCAACAATTATATGTGGATTTTCGACTGTGCGGGGGCCGGCGCCCCTCACCCCGGCATTGTTCAAGGGTCAACCGCGTATATGCACAAGTTAAATGGAGTTAATTAAGTGAAAACCACAGTAAATCTGACAGACTCAGATTAACATCATGGTCAAAACTGTAGGAAATATAGTATTTTTGAAAAAGAATAAATCCAGCCAATTATAGATTTATGTTGACGCCAGCAAAGTTACCACGGTTTTACAATAATCATTGATCAATCAAGGTTTTATGACAAAACTATAATTTTCATGTGTTGCGCCCTCACCTAAAAGTTTCCTCGTTTGCTTAATTCCCAGAATGCGATTCCGTAAATCTTTCCCTCCACGATATTAAGTAGATAATAAGAATGCCATGTAAGATTTGCTTATGGTTTAAACCACAGTTGCAAATGATTTATAATTAGGGCCAAATCTAAGACAAAACATTATTAAAGTCAAAACCTGCTGTAAATTGGCCCGGTCTGCTTGGGCCTTTAGCAATTTATTGGGGTTTAATGACAGTATTTCCTCTGGTGAGATCTGAGGGGTCAGCTGACACCAAGGGGAGATATTTATGAGTAAGGGGGAGCTATGGAAATCACGGGCGTGTCCCTGGTGGCATCGGCCCCGGGGAGACATCACTCCAAGGACCACCTTCAAAGACAAAACCTTCAGGGTAGAGTCTTCCAGGCAAGGCCCCCACAGATGGGGGGCCCAGAGTCCATCCTGCACTTCGTGTGGGCTCATGGCCTTGGAGTTTTCAGTTTCGAGAAGGTGTTTGGAATAAGTACAGCCATTAGAGAGTCATTTGTGCAACATGTGTTTATCGAGCCCCTACTATGTACAGGTTGCCAGGGATACAGTGGTTAGCCAGTGAGGGAAATGTCCCTGCTCTCATAGAGTGTCGCGGGGAAGGGACAGACAAGACCTCTTCCTGGTGGTGATGGTGGTGGCGGGGGTGATAGTAAGAGGTGGGAAGGATGCTGGTAGGGGTTGGGAAGGAGGCTGATAGGGGGTGGGAGGAAAGGTACATTTAAACTAGGGTGGTCAGGGAAGTCTTCTTGGAAGAGGTGGTATTTAATTAGAGTCACCGGTGAGGGAGTGAACCATGGGCTGCTGGCTGGGGAAGAAGCAGCCCAGGAGGAGAGATCAGTAAATGCAGAGGCTTGGAGAGGACAGTGTCCCCAGCAGGAGCCCAGTGTGACGGAAGCAGAGTGAGCAAGTGGAAGTGGAGTCAGGCCCAACTAATGCATTGGGAGGATGTTGGCTTTCACAAGGATGGAGAGGCCCCCCAAAGCCTAGCATTTTAAGAATGATCGTTTGGGCTGCAGTCTGGAGAACAGACTGTAGGGGGCAGAAGGGAAGCAGAAAGGTGAGACAGGTGGCTTACCTCTTCTCCAGGTGTGAAAGGAAGGTGGCTCCAACCAGGGGGTCATGGTAGAGATGAGAGAGATGGTTGCATCTGAAATATTTTTTGTAGTTGCTTTGACAGGTCTGGTTGACAAATTGGATATTGAATGTGACAGGAAGATGGGAGTCAAGTCTGAGTCCCAGGTTCTTGGCCTGAGCTACTGGGTGTGCAGTGGTGCCATTTTCTGAAACAGGGAAGACTGGGGTGCCGTGACAGGTTGGAGAAGGGTGGTACAGCATCAAGACTTCAGTGATGGATGCGTGAAGCTTGAGATGCCATTAGTGTCCCCATGGGGATGTCAAGGCAGCAGGCAGATCTATGAGTCTGGAGTTTAGGAGAGAGGTCAGGCTGGAGATATAAATTTTGAAGGCATCAGCCCAAGGATGGTTTTAAAGCCATGAGATCACCAGGAACTGGGGACAGCTATAAGAGAAGGTCTGTGGGCTGAGTCCTGGAGCCAACATTCAGATGTTGGGAGAAAGAAGAAGCACCCAGTACAGGACGTTGAGAAGGAGCTGTTATGGACACAAGAGGAAATCCAAGAGAATATGGTATCCTGGGGGTAGAGGGAACCCAAGGGTTCTCGATATAGCCATCAGCTATATCAAAGCCTGCCTAGAGTTCAACAAGATGGATGATGGAAGCTGACCATTGGCTTCAGAAACATGGTGGTCATCAGTGACCTTGACATCAAGAGTTTTGGAATTCTTGGGCCATACTTCAGCATTTCATCAACCTTCACAGAGAGACATTCCAAGAATCAGTGGTATCGAAATCGCATCATTTCTTGGAGACATGCCTTTAAGGAACGTCTTCCACTGCGTCACAGCTGCCTAGGCATGGGCACCTATGGGTGGCATTTCTCCCAGGGGAGCATCAAGGACATCTGTTCCTTTTGAGCAACTGAATTTTCTATCTTTAAATACCCGGATTCTGATTTCCTTCTTTGTTTGGCCACTAGTTGCCCAGCACCTGCACAGAGACAGTGTTTTTACGTGCCAAACTGACTCTTGGCTTGGATTTATTTTTCTATTCTTATTTTCCTTTTGCCCTGGTTACTTTGCCTACATTATTTTGATCCTCCTCTAATGTACGTATTTTTTTCTAATGTGTAATTTTGGTGTGTAATCACTGCAAATCTTTCTGGAATCATAAGGGGGGTAAAGAGGATAGCAGATGCCAAATGTTATGACCGTTTCATAGATACTACTGGACCTTACGAACCTGCATGCACTATGATGGTAAGGAAATGGACCTGGGGCATGGAGCCAGGGGATATTTATTCTAGCTCTGGCTCTGCCATTAAATAGCTGTGTGACCCTGGCAAATCAGTTTTCCTCTCTGAGCTTCAGCTTCTCCAACGATCAAACACAGGGTTATACTTAAGGTTAGCAAACATGAGACATATATGCAATAGCCATCACCTCGCTACGTAGCAGACATCAGTAATCAATAAGGCACTCTTTGGCACTGAGTTCCAACAAGACATCGGAATCCTTCTTAACACAGTACTTCAGGCCAGAGCTACCAATTAATAGACGTTGGCATGCCAAATGAGGTCTTCTTGCATTATAGGACGAAATAATGTCTTGGAGTGAGATGGACTGCTGCCCTTGAACTGGGACTGTAGGACTGTAGGACTACCCTCCCCCACCCCCATCTGAAAGTTCGCATGATACCACTTTTTACAAAAGAACTATGTTAGTACAAGTTTTTGCTAACCAAGACAAACCTCAGGAAGGCTTTCACTTTTATGAAATGGTAATTGCTTTCTTGCTTTACATCATTTTGGATGACGGGAGGTTCCATAGGAATGTTCTACTTTCGGGTATTGGCGGGGGGCTGTGTCTGTAATGACATTCCATTGCCCCCAAGAAAAGAAAATTCTGAGGCGGAGGGGGTGGGAAGGCTCCATAGTAATTACAGGGTGCACCTTGTATATCCTAGCATCTGTCATCCGATATCTCACCAAGAATGACTTTTGGACCATACCTTCTACCTCTTTCAGATGAGATCTTGGGCCATAAAGTTCTGCACGTATCTCAGTGCTTATTCGCGACGGGAGTGATTTGTCTTCGAAAAAGACATTTTTATTATGTTTTTCTTCAAAATAGAAATAAGGAAATAACCAAGTATTTCTGCTTAAATCGCTCTCCATATATCTGGGGGGGGAATCCTTTTTTAAATGGACAATCTGGGTGGTTCATTTTTTATTAATTAAGTGATTAAGAAAATTCCCTCTCAGGTCCGTACAACTGAGCTCACGTCTGCCTGTGTTCTTTCCCCAGGATTCCTTGAACCCCAACCCTGTGGTCCGCACAGTGCTAAGATTTTTCTAATTAAATAACCCTACCAGTTAGCTCATTTCATGATCCCCATTTCACAGCTGAGAAAATGGAGGCTTAAAGAGGTGAAGTGAGTAGACCAAAGTATTTTCGAAAACCTTCTTCCGTGACATCTCTGATGTCGTGAAATTCGAATCATAAAATTCTTGCAAGAATTCTGGTGTCCTACCTTTGTTTCTGAAACACCGATCACAGCTTGCATCAATGGCTTCCGCGGAAGATATGTGAAGGTGTCAGAGAGAAGGTAACACTTTCTACATTTATCCACTTCCTTAATTAATCACCACGGCAACCAGTAAAGTAGGTCCTGTTCTGATACCCCTTCTACAGATGGGCAGACAAAAGCTGTCTTGTCCAGCGCAGGGATTTGAACCCTGTGTGTGGGTGACCCCAAGTTCTTTCTTTGGTGATAAACCGGCACGTGGGATGAAGCACGAGCAGACATCACTCCTTTTCAGACATGAGCATGAAAGGATAAGATGGTTTTGGGGATTTCCAAATGTGGACCCTTTTAAAATGCACAGGCACAGATGCTGGGGGGTGGAGGGAGGGAGCCGGCCAGAGGGAAAGACATGGTGTCAGACGGCTGTTTGCATATGACGATCTTGGCCTCCTGGAGCGGGTGACAAGTGGGTCACCAGGCTCTGCAGGCAGAACTGCTTTTTGGGAGATTCACTCTGGGCTGGGCCCTACTGACAATACATCTTGCTTGAATGAATGAATGAGTGAATGAATGAGTAACGACTCCATATTGTCAGCCCAAACTCTAGTAGGTATCCTGTATGCTGCGTCTTTCAGAAACTTCTTTGCAGTATAGCGCCTTCAACATCCTGCCTGCTCTTCCCTCCAGAGCTCCAAAGGCACTAATAAGCACCCCCTCCACCACATCCCCACCCATTTCTACCTCTGGAGCGTCATCGAGGGGATTTGCTGCAGCAGCAGGAACTGGCTGACAACACAATTCTTCCCGTTTCTGGGCAAAGCCTTTATTTTGCTTTGTTCTGCACTTGAAAGTGAGCGCGCACAAGACTGTCAAGAAACGTTCCTTCAGTCTGGGCTGTTTGGGACACGAGGCATGTTGGGCTGGGTGGGGGAGAGGGAAGGAAGCCAGCCTTGGGGACAGGGAGGCCGGATTTGAGTCCATCCCCACTGTGTGACCCTGGATATGTCCACGACCCTGGATATGTCCACGGCACTCTCGAAATCTAGGTTGGGCTGTCTCTCCAATCAAGGAGCCTGCGTGAGATGCTCCTGGGGTCTTTTCTAGGTTAAAAGCATGTGTTTAGGTCTAAGTTCACAAAAAGTGCCTTGCACAGAGCAGCCGCAGAATAAACCCTTGCTGGTCTGATTTCCCAAACAACCCAACCCATCCCTGATCCTTTCCTGAGTGCATCTTTTGGGAGAGGCAAGAGAGAGGGTACTGGGTCCCTGAGTTTGAGACTGGGGAGGGGAGGGTGGTGGAAGGTGGCAGAAGAAGGACTTCAAGATAATGAGAGATTGCATCAACTTTCCCCAGAGCTGTTTCTGGTTCTGGAAGCCAGCAAAACTAAAGCGGGGGGGTGGGGGGGGGGGGGGGGGGGGGGGGGGGGGGGGAGAAAGAGACATTTATTTTGGAGCTGTATGGGAAGCAGGAGTGTCCACTGTCTGAAATGCCGCCTTCTCCTGCGGGCTAACGGTGTGGGCGACAGCCCGCACATCCAGATGAGGGAGCGATTAGACCGCTTGCCTCTGAAGATGGATTTCTTGGTTGGGGGAGCCGGGTGGGGGCTGGGCTGGTGTAGAGGGGACGGCAACATTAGGCTTTGGCAAGTTAATTAGGGTTCAGGAGTCCAGCCAGCGGGGAGAGAGGCTGGATTTGCATAAAGCTCATTTACATAATGTTCTTCACAAATTGTGCAGCCAGAAGGCTGCGGGGCTGGCAGGGAGGGGGAGGCGGTTAGCGCCGGAGGCGGCAGCAGCCTAAGGGGGAAGGGCGAGGCCCCGGAGTGGGGGGGCACACTGCCTCCTGCCCCTCACTTCTGGCCGCCCCATCGGTCTCCACTGTTGCCCACCCTGCATCCTCCTTCCTGGAGGCCTCCCCCTCCATTGGGTAGCTGCCCCCACCACTCGCCCCATCCCACCTCTAAAGTGTCTCTGTGATCACGGCTGTCCCTTGCTTCTCACCTTTCTGTGCCACCCTCAGGATTCTGTCCAAACCCCTTGGCCAGCCTGGTGGTCTGGCCCCTTCCTGACCCCATCTTCCTCTTATTGCCTCTTCCCACCTAAGCTCAGTCTCTCTGAAGGGCTCCCGGGTCTCTGCACTTGGCTTTGCTCTTGCAAGTTTTTGCTCTTACTCTTACCTGTCTTGAAATACCCTGCCCACAAAGGCCAGCCTCTTTGTGGCACCCTCCTGCCCCCCCTGTGCCAAACTCCCTGATCTTGGGGCATTTTCTCCCATCCCCATGTCCTCAAGTGGACTGAAAGTCCCTTTTTGTGTGACCAGAACTTGTCACACGGTGGAGGACTCTCTCCAGGGAGGGTCTCTTTCCCCATAGGTCTGTGACTCCTCTGGGAAAGACATTTGCTTGTCACATTCCTGTGTCCCGCTGGGCAGGGGCATGCAAACAGCAGGTGCCCAGTAAATGTTGACCTGGATGAAAGAAATCGGCCATCTCAGCCAGAGATTGGAACCAGGTTCCTTCCTGTCTGCCTGAAATGAGCCAGACTTGCCCTTTTAATTTCTCTATCCACGTCTTGCCTTGATCATTAACCAGTCTGGTGTTAGAAGTGGCAGCGAATAAGGAGAAGGCTTGCAGAAGGGTGTGGTGGTCTCTGAGCCGGACCCTTCACTGAGGGTAGGATCATAAAAGTTGGACAGAAGGGGAAAGGGGCATCCCAGGCTGGGCAAAGGGCACATGCCAAGGCAGGGAGTAGGAAAGTGCACAGAACATTTTGGAAGGCGGGAAGGGGGTTGAGAGGCTGGAGCCGGAGCTGAAACTGGAAACATTTGGTGAGTCTCAAATTCGGAGTTGAAGAGGCTGACTGTAGTTGATACAGTTTTGAAAGCCTCTGATAATCTGTGATGAAGGACAAGAAAGAAAACAGTTGGGTCGCTGAGCACCGGCTTTGTGGGCCACCAAACACACGATGCCTTCAACAGCCTGGCGCTGGAGGTAATATTCTCTCCAGAATTACCAGTTTGGAGGAGAGGCAGGCTAGAGGTGCTTGCCTGAGCTCTCCAGGTTGTTAAGCGGTAAAGCAGGACTTTGAACTCCAGTTTCAAATCTGGACCAGTCTTCTGAATTGGATTTATTTGTGCTTTAGAGAAATACATAAAAGAGGAGAGAAACAAGACAGGGGCAGTGAGGGGGCCAGTCAGATTGGCAGAGAGAGAAAGTTGGTGAGGGAGAGAGAGAAAGAGAGAGCGGTGGGGGGAGGGAAGGGAAGGAGGAGGCATCAAAGGGGGGATGGCTTGGAAGATCGGAAGGAGGACATTCACAGGCTAGAGCATTCCATGGACGCTTCTTGCTATAAGACACCTAGCTGTCTGATAGAACTTTCTGTGATGTTGTTCTAGACCTGCCATCGGAGGAGACAGTCACTAGCCTTATGTGGCTACCTAACACTTGAAATGTGGCCAGTGCAACTGAGGAACTGAATTTTAATTGCGTTTAAATTTAAATTTGAATAACCATGCATTTAAATGCATTACCCTAAATTTAAATGTGAATAGCCATCTGAAGGTAGTGGCCACAGGACCGGAGAGCGCATTTTTTAAGAACAGTCCTTTTTTTCTATCAAGGGCCTGGCTTGGGTTTTCTTCCGGTCCTTCGGGCCTCCCAGGCTGATTCAGGCACCCCTAACGTTTCTCTGTCTCATGTTCCTGGACATCCCACCCACACCGAGGTTTAATTTTAGCTGATTTCCTCTCAAGGACAAAGTATATATTTTTATTTAAATTTATGTCGCCTGAACCATTTCCAAGTTTTACTTTTAGAACCTGTCAATATTAGTGACATGTGGCATTTTAGGTACTTTTCTGCTGGTGGGGCCTAAATTTATTGTCATTTTATGTCACTCGGCAAAATGCACAAAATGCCAGAAGTGTTATAAACAGAGACGATTTATGTTCGGGTTGGGGTGAGGTTAAGAGAATGAATATAATCCATTTTTTTTCCCAGAGACTTTTATGCGAGTGTGCAGGGCCAGCAGGTGCAGATTTGACACTCAGTGGGAAGTCTTTTCCAAGCAACAGGAGATGGCAGTTGCAGACGGGGGCCCAATTACAGCTGCTCTGACGGATCACGCCATGCCCTGCGATGTGGGTACTGGCTCCCGGCCCCAGGAACTCAGCATGGGGCTGTGCACACAGTAGGTATTCAATGAAGGCTTGTGGAAGAAAGGACGGAGACAGGGAAGGAGACCTCGATGGGTATTCTAATGACACCTCCAGTCAATCTTTTGGAACCTTGTCACACCACCGCTCAAAACCTTTCAATGCCTCCCTAGCACCCTTGAGTTCTGGCTTACTAGGTCCTTCAAGATCTGGCACCTGGAGGTGTCTCTGGCCTCTTCTTCCCTGCAAGTTTCATGTTCCTACTCGTGCTTGCCTTTGCGTTTGCTGTTCCTGCAGTGGGAAGTGCTCACTACTCTCTTTCCTCTTGGTTGTTCTTCAGTAGCTGGCTCGAAGTCCTCTGTCCTTTCCCCCGCTTACCACCTATCCCCGCAAAGGGTGCATTGCTCCCTCTCTGGGAAATCTCCTGTACTATATGTATGCCTTTACCGAAGCACTCTTCGTGTTGCCGTGTCTGCTTGCTTTCTTTGTCGCCCCCCAAAGATCACACGCTATTTGAGGGCATGATCTGGGGAGTCCTGTCCTTCTTATCCTGGGCATGTATGGAGAAGCTGACAAATGAAAGCGAACGGGGTGATGTAACAAGTGGGTGCCAGGTGGGCGGGACCTCAGCGTCCCCACTGCTGGCTTAGGATCCCGCTATACGCAATCCGCTATGTCAGTTACCCCGTCCACGTGCTTTCCAATTTCCAGACCACATAGCTCTTGCCTTTACCTACCTGGTCCGTGTCCTTCCAAGTTTATGCCTTTATAGATTTCTCGTGGTCATTTTATTGGGTTTTATGGGAGGGGTGTATTCGACCTGCCATCTTCACCGGATGTCAGCAACAAACGAAAGGAGAGTTCTCTGTTAGCCTTTGAGCAAACTTCTTCCCTTCCTTGAGTGTCTGATTCTTCTTCTGTGAAATGAGGGCGGTGGGCTGGATGAGTCCTGGGATCCAGCCGAAGTCCGAGAGGGTGACAGTGCTGGTCCCACATGTCCAGGGGGCCAGGAGCCAGAGTTTAGATTTTATATGACAGTTATTCTCTGAGGTCCTCCATTCCCACCAGCTCCCCTCTGCTGCGAATTCTCTTTCCGCCGTCTGTGTCCTCCCTCCCAAACTCCACTGTGGGTGGAAGGTTCTGGGGTTTCTTCTTGTCCAACCACGGCGACAGTATCCAACACTCATTCAGTTCTGTGGCTTATCCAGAGCTCTCTTCCTGATCTAATGGAAATCTTTCGCCAACCCGGTAAGAGACCTTGAATCTCATTTTACAGACAACAAGACTAAAAAAAAGGAAGGGACTTGCCTGGGGTCAGAGGGCAAGTCATTAAGGAGCTGAGTGCTGATCTTGGCCTGAATGACCTTCAACTCTGATGTGTCCAGCATCCTGCCCATGGTGGAGGCTTGGTCAACATCTGTTTGTAGCAGGAAGTGAAGGCACTTGAATTGGGCCATTCAGGAGCACGGTTGTGGCCGTAAGGGCAAGAAACGTCAAATAAAAAATGAATTAAATGCTTTCAAAGTCCATCCATATTCCATGGAACATGTATTAGTACTTCATTCCTTTTTATGGGTGAGTCATATTCCACTGGACAGGCAGGCCACCTTTTGGGCAATCATCTGTTGATGGGCACTCAAATTCTTTCTACTTTCTGGCTCTTGGGAATATTGCCGTCACAGACTCTCGTGTGCCGGTACTTACCCGACGCTCAGTGAGAGCAAGCAGACACAGAAGGTTGCCTCTTATTGTATAATCCCATTTATATGAAATATCCAGAATAGAGACAGGAAGCAGACTGGTAGTTGCCAGGGTCTGAGGGGAGGAAGGAACAGGGAGTGACTGTTTATTTTTTTTATTTATCATTTTTTGGATAAAATTTTATTTATTTATTTGAGAGAGAGAGGAAGAAGAAGCACGAGCAGGGGGAGAGGCAGAGGGAGAAGCAGACTCCCCACTGAGCAGGGAGCCCGATGTGGGGCTCGATCCCAGGGCCCTGGGATCATGACCTGAACCGAAGGCAGACGCCCAACTGACTGAGCCCCCCAGGCGCCCCAGGGAGTGACTGTTAACTGAACATGAGCCTTCCTTTTGAGGGTGGTGAAGTTGGGCACTCCATAGAGGTGGTGTTTGCACAACGCTGGGAATGTACCAAATGCCACTGGATCAGACAGGTAAAAATGGTTACTTTATGTTATGTGAGTTTTACCTCAATAAAGCAATTTGCTACGAAAGACCTCAATTAAGCACCCTTCCTTCCCCACTCCAGGTCTCTCTCCTCTGTCTCTTCCTCCAGCCCTCCCCTCCAGCCCTTCCCCCACTCAGCGAGTTCCTTCCCTCTTGCACTATATGAATTGATTTTTCTCACTCATGTTGGCAGGTTAGTGATCACCGTTCTCAGCAGAAACTCCTTCCATTTCATTACCCCTGGTGAGGAACGCAGGGCCGTGGGGGGCAGGGTTAGGGTGTTTCACTCCCCTCTCTTCTCTGTGTCAGGTGGGACCAGGGAATCTCTGCACTGGGCACCCCCCGAGGAAGGAGGTCAGTGGTCAGTGGAATCAAAGGGGTGGAGATCCCTTCTCTGCTCTTTCCAGCCTCCAGGGTCCTGTCCCAGGGCAGCTCTCGGGCCCCCTCCCTTTCTCTGCCCTCAATCAGCACTGCATTTTGGATGCAGAAGGATGGCTCCATCCTTCTTCCTGCCCTGGTGTGGTCCTGGCAAAAAGAGCTTGGCATTTGTGATACCATGGACTTGGGTCCCAATCCCAGCTCTGCTGCTTACTGGTCATGCTGCTCTGGGTAAATTGCACCATCTCCCTGGCCGCGCTGCTCCTTGAGCCGTCCAACCGAGATGGGGCAGAACCAGCAGAGAACGAGCTCCTGAGACCATGAGTTCTGTAATGCAACCTGGGACTCCCCTGTCACCAGCTGGGGGACCGAGGGGGAGGTTGCGTCACTTCTTTGGAGCCTTATTCCCCATCCTCAAAGCATGCTTAAGGATAACACCTGTCTCGATTATTGCAAGGATCATGGGCTAGCTCCCAAGCAGTTTGTAATACATGCCTGGCATGGGAGCAAGTGTTTAATAAATACCCTCAAACGTAATAATATCATTACGTTTCACTGAATCTAGGATGCTACCACAATGATAAGATGTGCCCCGAATTCACGGAGCTAACATGTGAAAAAAAAAAAAGTGTGCTTAGAATGAGAAAGACCCTCCTCTGTGTAGTGGCTGCTCCGTGTGAGGCAGTGTTAGGTGTCTTATGTGCTTTCTCCTATTGGATCCTGACAGCATTCCTAAAAGGTAGGGTTCGATCTCCCCATTAGATCAGTGGAAAACCTGAGGCTCAGGGTGGTAAGGTCCCTTCCTCTGTGTTACCTAGTTTGCAAGAGGTGAGGTTGGAATCAGCTCAGGTCTGTCTGCTACCAAAGCCAAAGCGAGATGGAAAAAACAAATATGTGATCATGTTTTGCAAATTGCATAGTTACAGCCCTATGTAGGGTGAAAGACGAAATAATAATAATAATAATAATAATAATAATAATAATAATAATAGTAAATAATGTGTACTAAGCATTCTATGTGGATGATTTCATTTAATCCTGGCAACAACTCTGTTCTAATCCTTATTTTACACATGAGCAAACTGAGGCTCAGAGTGGTAAAGCAACTTACCTTAGGTCACACAGCCAGGAAATGGTGACCCTTCTGAGCTCCAGAGTGGACTTCCTAACCCTTAACCTGAAATTGGGTGCAAGGAGATGAACTGGAAGGACATTCTCAATGCCTGGGGGGGTGGGGGCGGTCTCCCAATGGCCTCCTGCCCCACCCGGGCTGGAAGCTGTGAGTCCACTGGGCTCCCACCCACTTCTCTGTGACTGTTCTGTCCTCAGTCACTCTCCCTGCCTGTTGGGACTGGGGCTGGGGTGGTGGGTACAAGGGGAGAGAGTGTGCAGTATGCAGACCGCTCCATTAAAATTTTATGTGGATTCAAAAATTCAGTGTTGACTCCGGTGACGCAAATAGGTATGAAAATTCTGAGGAAGGCACACTCATTGTTACCGAAATCAAATGGTTGAACGGCCACTAATGAGGCAGACAAGGAGCCTTGCTCACCCTCTGAGGATTGGGGGAGACAAGAGGAGCGATCACGCTACATTATTCATACCCTCTTGTTTGAGCTTCAAATCTCAAGGAGGCTCTGGAAGGGGAAGGGAGAGAGGGCAGAGGCGGCGGAGGGGGTGGTGGGAAGAAGGCCCCACTCTGCCAGCTGCAGAAGGCCGGTGACTAATTGACAACCACTCACAAAGCCCCCTCCCCAGGGCACCCCTCTTCCAGCTCATTTTCAGCTCCGGCCCACAAGCACCTGCCACGGTGCCCGGATTTCCCCCGTGTGTCTGTGTGTGGGTCTGAGATGCTGAAGGACAGCAGGGAACTGGCTTCGGGACCTGGCTCTGTGAGCTTGGGCTGGTGGCTAGACCTCTCTGAGCCTCAGTATCTTCCCCTGCAACACGGGGAGGCCAACCGACGGCTCTTCTTACCTACTTTGAGGGGAGGCGGCATCTCTGAGGTTCGAATGCTCCAATGCAGTGTTTTCCAATGTGATGCTTACAGCAACCCCTCTGGGCTCTTGTTGGAATTGGGGTTCTGATCCAGCAAGTCGGGGGGAGGGCCTGAGATTCTGCATTTCCAGCCAGCTCTCAGGCAAGGCAGAGGATTCTGGTTTGCAGACCATCCTTCAAGAAGCCAGAGAGGCCAAAGAAATAGGAAAGGGCTTTGTAGGGTCAATCTGCTGGTCTACAGTCCTTCTGTGCATCAGCATCTCTGAGGAGTTTGTAAAAACACCATGTCCATCCACATCCCTTGAGGGTCAAGTTTCATCGGTTGGGTCCAGGCACCTGCGGTTTTAAGCGCCAAACCCCTTGGTTCTTAGATGCAGCCCAGATTATTGTCATTCTTATGACTCATACTCCTCTACTGTTTAGCTCGCTCCTATTTCCTGCCCATTTTGCAAGACCCCCTCCCTCCCAACTCCCCTTCAGCATCCAGTGCTACCACGCATGGATGCTAGAGGGGACACATTGCTCCCTTTTCACCAAACGAAACACTTTTGGCAAGAATGAGCCTGCAGAACCAATCACTCTCTCTAAGAGGGAAGAGATGTCGCACCCCATGGGACTGACCTCCCTCCAGGTTCGAAGGATGCACTTGGGGCTCACTCTCCAGAGGGGTGAGCCAAGTTCGAATGGCGGGTTACCTGGGCAGTTGCCCCTTCTGTTCTTTTGGAAACTGCTGCCCCATCACAGTGATGATGACTCGTGCTCTAAAAGTAGAAACGAGACTCCAGAGGAGCCGTGGAGGTAAAGCCAGCTCACGGGAGAAGGGATTGATCTCTGCCAGTGAAACCCGAGTAGAATGTGCAATCCCACCGTTGACCACACACCCGGCATAACTAATAAACAGGTTCCCGAGTCCTCCCTGCATTTCGTAATTATTACTCGGCTATAAAAATCCCTTCTCCCTCCTGCCAACGTTATCTTAGTAAACGTTATGAGCGCTCACGAGGTTAATGCAGGGCTGTAAATCCGCGGTGGGTCGAACAAGTGAGACTTGAAGAACCGTTCATAAATCTACAGGAACGGCTCCAGTTTGTTTATTTAATAAAATATCATTTCCTAGAGATGCACAGGGCACTGCGGGGTTCACACCTTGGAGGGCGCTTGGGGAGGGAGTGAGGTGAGGTGTGCAGAGGATGGCAGGTGCCTGCGCTCGGGTGTGTGCCCCACTGTGCACATGGCTGTGCAGGGTGCCAGGGCACCAGTGAGGTCTGTCCTTGCACCAGCCGTTCTGAAGTTCAGCTCCCATTCCACTTAAGGCAGCCTGTTCTCTCGGAATTATTTAATGGGCCTCGTCAATATTTGAAACGGTGCTTCAAAGCCCAGGACATGTGTAATGCTGTTTGCACAACATGAACACCTCCCCGAGACGATCTTCTGGGATTTGTTAGGGGCGCTTTGCCCACGCTGGGCTGTTAAATCAACAAGAAGTCAGGCTTCCCCACATGGTGTGGAATAAAATGCTAAAAGCATGGGCATTGGAGTAAACAGACAAGGGTTCGAAAAGCACATTCGCCCCTTACCAGGAGGATGGCCTTGGTGCTCACCTCTCTGGTCTCAGTTTCCTTCTCTGTACTGTGGAGATCGTCACCCGTGCTTCAGGGAGTACAGATCTGAAATGCAGAGAAACAGAGTGGGCACCAAGATGGCTCTCTTTCCTCTTTCCTTTAACCGTGAGGCTACACCATTTCAGTAACTCTGCAGAGCCTTTGTTCATGAATTGTGGCTGAAGGTCATCTACAGGGTCCTCATTCTTTTCTTTTTAATGGACTGGTCCCTAACTTAGAAATAGAAACCGAAGGATGGGATGAATGGAGATGGCAGAGAGGCTGCAGAACCTGGAATAGCATTACTCCCTGCTGGGGAATCGCATCCCTGAGCCTCTGTGCTGGGCATCAAGTCACTCACTGAAGGAAACAGTGTGGTCTATTGGTGAGGATCGCAGAGTCTGGGGACCTGGGTCTGAGTCCTGACTCAAATGCTTAACCGGATGAGTGACCTCTGTGGTCAGGTAATTTCACCCCTGGATTCCTGTGAAATGATATTCACATCTGTCTCTTCGGATTCTGAGCATGATGTAAGCTACTATGGGTAACGTGTTTGTATAGGCTTGGCATACTGTACAAGCTCAATAAATAACGGATTGATGCAGAGTGGAGGAAACAAGAGAGTGGCAGAAATGCGGGTGACCAACTTGTCTTCAATCGGTCCCAGTCTTACAACAGAAAAGTCCCATATCCTGGGGACACCCTTTGTCCGAGAAAAACTGCACATTTGGTTGCCCTAGTCAGAGTGAATAAGTCAATGCTTGAAGCACTCTTAACTCTGGGTTTCATTTGGCCGCAGCTATTGATGATTTAATAACAGCTGGCCGATTATGGAGGCTTCATCTAAAAGACTCTAATTCCCTAAGGCTAATTGCTGAGCGTTTGATTAACCCAGTGGCTCTCATTAGAATCACCTGAAAAGCTTTCCAAACATACCAATGACTGGGCCTCACCCCAGACCGGGGCTTCTCCAGCTCACTACTATCGACATATTGGGCTGGATTATTCTTTGTAGTGGGGGCTGCCCCGTGCAGTGTGGGATATGGGGCAGTGTTCCTGGCCTCTACTCTGAAGATGCCAGTAGTGGCGTATTAGTCTCGTGACCACCAAAAATGGCTCCTGGGTGATATTATCACCCCCCGTTGAGAACTGCCCCAGACCAATTCAAGAATCCGGGGACAGGGGGCAGGGGTAGGAACTGAGCTTTGGTATTTTGTATGAAGTCCCCTGTCCCCAGCTGACAGTAGCTTTCACCCACATCATGAATGGGGGTGGGTGCTGCTATGCAAGGTGAACTTCGGAAAGGGCTGGCGCTGACTTGGGGTTCAGCTCAAGATGACCATGGAAAGAAGAGGTAGGCAAAGACCTTATGGGACAATACAGGTGTGAATTCCAGCCCCCAAGTTCCTCTCCCACCTGCTACACAGCTCAAATCTCATCATTCTATACGAATTCTTCTAGGAAGTGAAAAGTGTCCATTTGAGTTCTCTTTATGATACTTCTGGAAGGCAGTAAATGACACTGTTTATTAGTCACTCATGGCTTCTTCAGGGTGGAAGCTGTGCGGGTTTGCCAAAACATTTTGACACGTTGAATCGTTTGACTCTCGCAACTCTCTGGGGGTAGTGTAGATCTATTTGTACACATTATAGAAAATGATCTTCAGAGAGGTTAAGCAATTTTCTCAGAGTCACACAGCTGGCTGGCAGCATAACGGAAAACAAAACTCAGGACAAGTAACTGATTTCTAGTGACTAGCCCACCCTATCTTTGGTTCATCCTGTCCCTCAGAGGGCCAGATGCTGGGTGAAAACTGTGAAAACCTGTGTTCCAACTTGGCCAAGAAGGAAACATTCATTGGATGCTTCCTATAGGCCAAGCCTTTTACTCGTATTATGTCCTTGAATCATCCCAATGTCCCCCTGCAGAAATTGCTATAATTCTCCCTTTTCGGGAGAAGAAAACTGAGGTCTGGAGAAAGAAAGCAATTTACCCAAAGTTGTGCATTTGGCAGTAAGTGAAGGAGTGAGAACTCCAAACCAGGCTGTGGGGACAGCATTCTATGGAGACTGCCGGCTGTAGAGAATAAATGAAAATTTTGGTATTTATTCAAGTTCGTCAGCTCTTAAAATTACAGGCGCTCCATTTTTTTGTAACATTCTCAGAATTAATTAGCTCAGAGTGGAAGTGGCCACCGATTAGATGTACCTCCCTGGCATTCCAATTGAACGTTAGAGCAATCACATATCCCCTTCTTTTTTTAGATGAAATGGGATAAGACAGAGGAAAAACAGAAAATGAGGGCTGTGTATGTGTGGTGGGTGGGGTGGGGTAGCACAAGGTCTTCCATGTTGATCCATGAGAACGGCCACTTTCACTTTGCTAAAAAAAAAAAAAAAGTCTGTCTTTAACCTGGAAGGGCTCAGCCCAGCTCTGCTGTGATTGGCTCTCATCTACAGGAAGCAGCTGTAGGTCTTGGAGCTGAGACAGGAAGTGATTCCGAGTGAGGTCAGCGGGTCTCAACTTTCTCAACATCAAGATGAAGGGTAGTGACAATGTAATTGTGGAAAGTGATTACAAGGATCATAATAGTACAAATTGAGAGTGAGTTTTCTGACTGTCAGGAGAGGAAACATTTTAGGATTGGTTTCCTGAGAGAAATCCATCATTTTGATTTTTAACTGTGGTGGTTAACACAACGTTCACTCTAATTTTAGAAACGTTCTGAGACAGGAATAGGTTGTCAGGCAGTAGGTAACTTACATTTCTGGGTCTATGAGTGGATACTGGCAAAAATGTTACGTTCAGGGAAGTTCAATGTCTTTAGAACCACACCGGAAATTTCTAGCGGTAAGCACAGAGATTGCTAACCCAAGTGGAACTGTGTATTAGTTGAAATATTTAGAAGTGAGAGAGAAGGAAAGGTGGGGTTAAGAGGAGCCACATCTCACTTGCGTCACAGAGGAGGCTTGGAGGATGAGATGGAGTCCATCACTTGGAGTCAGTGTGATGGTCATGGTGGCTGGAATAGTACACGCAAAGCTGCTCTAATGTGGGACTAGAGGAAGGATCCTAGAGTAGGGATCAAAGAGATTGGGTTCAATTTCTGGCTCTGTTTCTTACTAATGGATGGATGATTTTGGATGTGTTCTTACCCTGATCTGTGTCTCAGTTTTCCAATCTTGTGGTGGGTGTGGGGGGAAGATGATCCATAAGCATCCTGTCAGCTGTGACCCTTCTTGGGGATTCAGAGTGTGTGTGTGTGTGTGTGTGTGTGTGTGTGTGTGTGTGTGTGTGTTTATAGCACTTTCGTGGCTCACCCAAGGCCCTTGCAGTGGTTTTCTGTAAATGCTGTACTTTACATCATCACCTTGGGAAGAGACTTTCTCAGGCCTTGGAACTGCTGGTTGTTACCTTGACACACTTCGTCTCTCTCCAGGGACCATGGCCTAGATTCCTGAGCAGAGAACCAGAGTCATGAGAGCATTCAGAGGCCAGAGGCCAAGTCAACTGGTCTTTGCTATGTTCAGTCCATGTTTTGGGACACATCAGCTCCTTCCTGAAGTCCCAAAGCAAATCAACAGCCAAACATGTAAGTATTGATTTCATCAGCCAAATTGATCCCCAAGACTTCCCGGTGCACTTGAAAGGCTTGGGTTTTGCAGCCAAACAGAGATGGGTTAAATGGTGGCTGGGCCACTTGCTTGTGAACAAATTGCTTAACCTCCGTGAGCCTCAGTTTACCCACCCAACAAATGGGGATTATAATAGGCAACATAAGATAACAATAGAGCCAAACTCATAAGATTATTATGAGAATCAATGTGTTAATTCGTGTAAAACAGTGTAATTGGAATGACTTGAAGGAGGCATGAGTAAGTGTGGGAAGTATTTTTTTAAAGATTTTATTTATTTGAGAGAGAGAGAGAGGAGCGAGCCTAAGAGGGGGGTGGGGGGGTGGAGTGGGGGGTGGGGGCAGAGAGAGAGGGAGAAGCAAACTCCTTGCTGAGTGGGGAGCCTGATGTGGGGCTGCATCCCAGGAGTGAGAGATATGACCTGAGCTGAAGGCAGATGCTTAACTGACTGAGCCACCCGGGCACCCCGGAAGTGTGGGAAGTATTAACCCCTTGAGGGTGGGTGTGACAATCATAGAAAACATCCCACAGGAGAGTATAGCTGAGGTGTTTCAATGGGTGTAATGGATGTAACAGGTAGCAGAGCACCTGTTGTGAATCATGTGCTCAGGAAGAAAAAAGGAGAGAAGAAATGGGGTTTGCTGAGATTGGTGGGGAGTCCAGGATCCCTCCCAGCCCCCTACTGAATCTGATCCATCTCAGTCCTGAACCTTCTCCTCTTTCTGCTTCTTTCTCCTGCCCCATCATTGTACGTACGTTGGGTGCCAGCCCCTTGCCCTGAATCCTACTGCAGGGGCACCCAGCAGGCACAGACTTGACAGGAGAGGGAGAGAAGCAAGCTGGAAAGAGGGGCTTGAAGAAGATTGATGTCGGCATTGTTGTCATGGCAACAACAGGATGGGCTTGAGGCCCTACTGCCTGGAGCAGCTCCTCTAGCTCTTCCTGGATTCCAGAGCCTTTCAGGGGAGGCCAGAGGCCTGGGTAGGGGCCCTAAGAACACAAGTGGGGCCTCAGGGTGACGGCTAGTGAGAGGTGAGGCCCCGGGACCTAGGATGCTCTTCTGGCAACCCTGCTGAAATCAATGGACTTTTAAAGAAGACCTGTTCAAACCCCTGAATTAAAAGATGGGGAAACTGAGCGCTAAGGAAGGGAGTGATCAGGACACATATTTTCTGAGCACCTACTGTGTACCCGGTACTTTCAACTAGCTTTTAGTTACTTGTGTCTCTTTTCCACGAGATTTCATGATCTGGGGGACAAGGTGGCACCTGGGATAAAGACTAAGTGTCAGTTCTGGGTTCAAAGTCTTTCTCTGTAACTTACAAGGCAGGTGGAAGTGCATATTATCTTCCCCCTTTAAGTCTCAGTTTCCTTATCTGCAAAATAGATAAGTTTATGGCATATAATATTATCTGCCTCATAGAGTGGTTGAGATTTTTGAATGTCATAATTGATATAAAATGCTTCATGTGGTGCTTGGTAAAGCCTAAATGCTCAATAAATGTCACATGTAATAATATCACAAGGCTATTCAGAAAAAAGGAAATTCACATTTTACTGGCTAAAAACCCCCAGTATTTGTGTAGCTGTAGGAGGGGTGGTATCTCGTTTACTTCTTGAACCATCTGGTTTTGTCCCTTTGCCTGGCTTACATTTATATCTGTATTTTTCTGCCTCTTAGAGAGCAGAGCCCTATGGGCTAATGGGAGCACATAGGTCAGTAATCAAGAGACATGGGTTAATAATAATAATAGTTCTCATTTATTGGGAACTTAGATGTGCCAGACTCTTAGCTCAGCTTTTGACATGAATTCTTCCCAATGGCTCTTTAAGTTAGGTGCTCTTATTATCCTGTTTTATGAGAGGAAACTGAGGCTCAGAGAGGTTACAAACATTTTTCAAGGTCACACCGCTGGTAAATGGCAGAGATGGGATCTCAAGTCACCAGTGGAGGTTTCTACTGAAGGTGGCAGGGAAAGAGACCTTGGTCCTGAAACACTAGTGCCTGGCAGAGCGGAGCTGTTCCCTTAGAATATGTGCACATCAGTGCCTCCTGTTCTGCCTTCCCCAGGAAACGGGGGAGGGAAGAAGCAGAGGAAAAAGGCACAGAAGGGAGCACACAGGGAGAGGGTCAGAGAGGATCAGGGTCTTCTGGAAGGACAAAGCCCCTGGCAGGTCGCTAAGGAGAAATAAAAGTGACTTGATTTGATATATGTTTTGGAAAACAATGTTGCTTTGGAAAGTGCTTTAGGGGACATTCAATCCTCTTTCTCCTTGTCACACTAGTGGTCAGTAGCCTGTTTTCTCACGAAATCAGGTCTCATCGTCCCTACCTCACAGATACGTTTTGGAGAGTCAAGGAGAGAATAGTGAAAAACCCAAGCGTGGTGCCTGGCACGTACGAGCAGTGGGGTGCATTCCCTTTAGCCCTTCTCCTGATCTTACCACCAGCCTCTGCCCATATTTGCTCTGGCTCAGGCAGGATACCAACCAGCCAACCAGTCCCTGCCTAGAATGTGGGTTCCCAGGAAAGAATTTCTGCCGCCCAGCCACCCAAGTTCTTTTGTAATGCGGGCTTTCCCTGCCATAAAGCTCCAAGCTGCTTGGAAGAGTCAGGAACCACATTTCCTTGCATTAAAAAGTGCCTCGAGTGAGGATGTGTTGCAATGGTGGCGTGTAAATGCCTCTTTCAAGAGGCGAAATTGCTTTGAAGTTACTAGTTCTCTGGCTTTGATAATAATCTGCTTAATGTCTTGTGTCAAACTAATTACAGCATAATTACCTTTTTTAATAACAGGTACTTTTAATTGGTGCAGGGTTAAACAATTCTGTTGTAAAAATCGGTTGTTTTACATTCATGGCTATAGTTTACAAAGAACTGGGACAACCTTGTAATATTAAACACTCCATAGAGCTGGGATGGGGTATGAATGAGGATGCCTCCATGCCTCCTGTCCATGACATTGGACTCCTTTTCTTGCCTCACCTTCTCACAGACAGAACTTCTTGTGCCAAACACTTGGAAGAGGAAAAGAAGGATGCTTAGGGCTACATGTGTTCACATACATCGGCTGGCTTCATTTGTATCTGTAAGTGCACAAAAGCTTGTGAAAGAAGTATTGCTATCTCCATCATATGGATGGATAAACTGAGGCTCAGAGAGGTTAAACAACCTATTTCAGGTCACAGTGCCGAATGACTGAATCAGACTTTGAACTCACGTCCCTTGCTTCCAAATCCTGAGTTTTGGAAAAGTGGTATAACTGAGTGGTTAAGAGCTTGGGGTTGGGTCTGGAATCCAAAATACCTAGGCTTGCTCCCAGCTCTAGAACATTATTGCTGTGTGACCTAGGGTAATTATATACCCTCTCTGGGCCTCAGTTTTCATCTGTAAAAATGAGAGGTAACAATGGTAGCTCTCTCATGGGACTAATAAGATAATATAAACTAACATAGACTAAATGTCTAACTTAGTAGGTGCCTATACAGTGGTAATTCCTCCTGTCCCCACTGAGCATTGCTCCAACCCTGCCTTTCCTCTCCCAGATTCTTTCCTTATAGAACCCTGAGTACCCCATAGATGTATTTCCTCACGTCTTGGCTGAAAAAGTGCACACACTCATCTCATTACTGCAGCTTTTTGCATTTCATTAAAAAACCTGACAGGCCATTTCATAATAATTTATTAGCACAGAGTCAATTTTTATTAATTACAATCATTAATTTATCAGTGTTCCCGTCATCTGAAGTTTGGTCAGAAGTGAAAGGCGAGAAGTGCAGAGAGAAAAATGGGGGAAAGTGGAAGTTGCAGGGATCAGGATCCAGTTGGGTGGGGGGTAGGGGTGGGGGTGGGGTGGAAGGGGCTGGCAGGCTCAGTGGAATGGGAGGCACCATCCTGAATGCAGAGCCTGGGAGAGGGGCATTGGAGATCAGGAGTTTGACCATTGAATGAAGCTCCCTTCGCTAACTCAGGGACAAAGGAAGTATGAGAGTGACATGTGGCAGGGTTTCACCGATCTTAGGAAAAAAATGCTGTAAGTTCTGGCTCTGTCCTCCAACCCAGCTCCTCCACTGCTCCTGTTTGCTCAGTTCACTTGTGTTTTCATTTTTCTAGTTGATGTCTGCCTCTCCCTCCAGGTTGTAAGCTCCTTGAGAGAAGTGACCTTGCCTTGGCCATCACTTGATCTCTAGAACCTAGTGAAGAACTCAACAAATACTTGCTTAATGGATTAACAAATGAATCATCTACCCAGCCCCTGCCTGTTTTATGGAACCAGAAGCTAAAGCCCAGAGAGGACATCTGACACACCCAAGGTCACACAGCTAATTGATAGCTGAATCAGACCTAGGAATTAAACCTGCTGGCCTTTTCATACCTTACATGGCTCCCTTTTTGTGTCTTGGCTTTTTTTCCAGTCCAGCCTTTGCGCTCTTTCTTTCTTTCTTTTTTTCTTAAACAGAAAAAGTGAAATGAAAAGCAAAGTATAGATTGAGAACAAAGATGAAGCTATCCCCTCATTGAGGGGCAGAGTTTGTTTCTGTCTGGATCCTAGATTTGCTTCAGTGGGTCTTGTCTCCAGCACCCACATACTGGCTCAATGCTTGTTCTTCTCTGGTCGAGGACCTCCTCAAATGGTCTTACTGCAGCATCACTGAGGGTGGTGGGGAAGCACTCAAGTGCTGGAGTCCACCCTGGAGTTGTGAGCCACTGTTAAAGCTGAGACTGAAGTATGGGAACAGCTGTTCTTGGTCCTGATTGCACTGAGTCAACTCCATGGCCAACTGCTTCTGCTGGTGTTGCTTCTCCTATTCTCTCTTCTTTCTGCTTTTACACTCCAGGATGGGTTCTGGTGGCAGCATTCTTCCCCAGTCCTGTGCCCCAATCCTGGTATACCACAGTAGACAATCATCCTGTTTAAGGGCTGGGGCCCTGGGACCATGCAGACTTTGGTTTGACCCAACCTAAGGCAGGTGCTGTTGCCTTACTGTGCATGTTTTCCCATCTACAAATGGGCCTAATAATAGTGTCCACCTCCATGAATTATTGTTAAGACTGAATGTCTGTGCACATAACCCAGCCTGGGGTGAAGGTTGGTGGTAGGCATGGAAAGCTTTCTTCAGGAAATTGTACCAAGGCATGATCTTGATAGATGAGTGGGAATTAGCCAAGGGCTCTGTTGGGCATGAGCTGGAGGACATTCCAGAAGAGAGTGATGCCATACACAGAGTCACGTGGATGGGAAACAACATAGCATATGCAGGGAATCTCAAGCATCTTGATATGCCCTGCATGTAAAATGCATGGCAGGGAGCATTGGGGAGCACGGCAGAGACCAGATCGTACTGGAATCCTGTAGGCCATGACAAAGCAAGTGGCTTCTGTATGAGGGCAGTGGGAGCCATGGGAAAGTGTGAAGCAGGAGAGGTAGCATGAGTCTAAATTATAGAATTCAAATATAAAAGTAGGATTTGAAGGTGAAGTGTCGAAAGGGCCAGTGAGGAATCTGCAACAGCCATCCCATGTGAGGTAGGGTTGAGTAGGAGAAGTTGGATTTAAGAATTGTTAAGAAGAAAAATCCTTTGCTGGGGATCTTCTCTGTCTACATCCCATCCTCAAAGGTCAAACCTAAAGCATGACCCCTTACATGAAGATGTTATAGGTCCCCAACCTTCCTGAGCTGGGGAGATCCTCCCCTCTGATCTCTGCAGCTCTCAGTTATCGCCTCATGAGATCATGATGTGTCTTTGTCTCTTTCCCTTGGGGAAGAGTCTGCGTAGCTATATTCTGTTCCTCCACATTCAGTTCAGTGCTTGGCCCAGGTTTGGCAGGAAATGAGTAACAGTGGTTGGAAGAATCAAGTAGTATTGGTGCCACTGTCTATACCCTGGTTCCTGGAGCCCAAGACACAGAGACATTCTGAAGTATATCATGTGTTGCCCTTCAGAAACCTTCATGGGATCACCCTTTCTCTTGCCCAGAAAGCAAAATTGAGCCTTTTTGACTATACTGCTCTTTCTCTTTATGAGCAGTTAAAAGAAAACAAAAAACAATGCAAAACACAAAACACAACAAAACAAAACCAAAAATAAAATAAAATAAAATAA
>NW_024425897.1:7363617-7450730 GCF_017311325.1 Ursus maritimus
AAAATAAAATAAAATAAAATAATAAAATAAAATAAAATAAAATAAAATAAAAACAAAAAACCACCAAACCCACCAAACAAAAAACCTAGCTCAGTTCCTCCATAGTTACCCTATCTGAGCCTCAGTTCACTTGTCTGAAATTGAGCATTCTCAAAACCAATCTTGCCAGGTGGCTGTTTTCTGAATCCCTTTAAAATGTGAGCATTCCTCTGGATTGAAGGGGAGCTCCAAATGAGCAAGCTCTCCTTTCACAAACGATTGCAGCTCTTTTCGCCTGAGCTGTGGGATCCACCAGGATTGCAGCAGAAATTATGGGGCCAAGCTATTCTTGGCCACAGAAGAGGCTGGAGAGGGAGTGATGCAAGATTAATAACCCAGTTATTGTGGACACTTTGTTTTGATCTGAGGACAGCTGTCATGAGCTAGGCTGGGGACAGACAGCCACCTGCAGATTCAGACGGTATGGGGTTTATCACAGTAAAGTATTGTCAGCCAGAAGCAAGGTCAGCAAAGTGGCCTTTGCAGGTTCCTTTGGGGGCAGAGTCCAAGAGCTCCATGAGGCTCGAGGCTCCCTGAGGTCCAGGAAAAAGGCAGGGACTGTAAGGAGGGGGGTTGGCAAAGTCTGAAAAATGGCATGTGCTTGGAAGTTGTGAGCAGTGGCTGAGATCATGGGTTTTGAGTTGGATTCATTGGCTGGGTTCAAATCCTGGCTTTCTGGATTTGAACCCTGGAGCTTTGGGCAAGGGATTTAACCTGATTTAGCCCAGTTCCCAGTAGCTGATAGGCTCTCAGATCATAGCAATGGGCATGAAGCAACACATTCAGTGCTCCCAAGGTCACACAGCAAGTTAAGAATGGTACCAATTTCTAGGTTTTCCCTGGAGCACACCCATAAACTGTAAGACTGTCCTGAGAGGAATTTATCTTGGTGGATCCTATTTGGTTGATAATGTCAGGGTAGGAGAAGAGAGAGAGGAAAGAAGGAGGACCCTCAAAATATTAATGTCAGGAGTCAAGACAGACACCTCCCTTTTATCAGTAGTTAGAATGACAGTGGGCTTTGTGCTTCAGAACAACATCTGAACATCCTTTTCTTGACTACCCACTCATGGCTGGTGTCTTCTAGGGGCTGGGTGTACAGCCACTCATCACATGTGGTCCCCACCCTGGAGAACTGTGTCTGAATCTGACCTGAGAGATATAAATCTGTCCAGTTCCAAATAGTGCTGAAAGTGAGGATTAACTTATCTATGTCTAAATGACATATACATTAGATACAGATATGCCCAGTCTACATCTAATCTCCATATCATCTCCCTTACCATAGTGCCTAAGAACCTAACAAATGGAAATCATGATTTTTGCTAGGAGGGGGTCTCAGGTGTACAGAATTGAGAAGCCCCTCTCTGTAAGGGCTCTTGATTGAAATCACTCCCCTCCACCTTCCACCCTAATGCTCCTCATCTTGCCCACATGGGCACTCATCCTGGTTTGTATGCCCCCAACCCACAGTCTGGCCATTCGTATTTGCATCTTTGAAAAGTACATGGTGCATGTGCATTTGCAAATTACAGAAATGGTTTGGAGTTCTCTTTATGGCTCTTACTCTTCTTACTCAGCATCGTTTTTGGTCTGCCCATGCTGCTGTATATAGTTCTGGCTCATTTCTTCTGATGGTTGCAGAGTATTTCCCAGTTCTCCCACCAGGTATGTCTCACCTGGTTCTCAAGTGAAGGAACACTGCAACTTTGCCAGAGTAACAAGAATGCCGTGAACACCGTTGGTGTATCTTTCTGCATGGCCCTGAGTAAGAAATTCTCCAGGCTGTATGACCAACAGTGGGTTTGCTGAACTCTTGGATATTCTCACCCTTGACTCCACGGAGTCTGGCCAGACTGTTCTCAGATGCCTGCCTCATTCATGCTCTCTCCAGCTGTGTGTGAGAATTCCTCTTTTACCACATTTTTGCCAGGACACCATGCTATCTTTCTCTTTGACTTTTGTTGGTCAAATGGGGGTAATGCACTACTTCATGGTTATCTCAATTTCCATGTCACCCATTATTGATAATTTTGAACACATCTTTATATACTTATTAGTAATTTTCTTCCCTTTTCTGTGAATTATTTATTAATACATTTTGTCCATTTCACTATTGGATTTTTCTAAGTTTTTTTTTTCCTGATTTGTAGATTCCTGTGTTTCCTAGCTAGCTATTTTCCCAAATATCTTGATTCACTACATTAGACTTGTGCTAACTTTGTCTGTGGTGTACATGGGACAGGAATTTTTAATTTCGAAGTAATAAATCCCTTCCTTTACCACTGTCCTAATCTTTAATACTGGGATGTTTTCAAGAGGAAGGTCACAAAACTACTCTCCTCTGTTTTCTCTTTGCTTTCTAGTTTTTGCTTTTTATGATTAGGTTTTTAAACCCATACGGACTTTATTTTTGTATATGGTGTGAGGTAAGACTCCATCTTGATTTTCCCTCACAGAGTGATTTAATTTTTTCAATAACATTGACTCGGTAATTCATCATTTTCCCACTGTTTGTGATTCTATCATCTATCTATCTATCTATCTATCTATCTATCTATCTATCTATCTATCAATCATCTGTCTATCTCTCATTTATTTTTGCACTCTCCACCTTGCTCCATTTGTCTTTTAATATGTATAACACAACATACATTATATGTAAAATATGACATATATTAACGTATAACATGTTAATATGGCTGTAATCAACAACAACAAAAGCTGAGCATCTCAACAGGGTTACAGGAAATCAAGCCTGCAAAAAGACCTTAGAAATTACTTCATCTGATCACGTCGTATCACACAGGGGGCAATTAGGCTCCGAGGATGGAAGCTCCGTGTTCAAGGACATAGTCAGAAATGGAATTCTTGTCTCCTGACCCCCACCCCCACTGCATATTTGTTCCATTTCATGACACCTGAGGGTGTTTGGATGTGAGTGCCTTTTAGGGGCAAACACATTCCAAGCCTTAATGTTAGATTGAATACCAAATACCTTAACATTTGAAAAAAATGACATTTATTACACCGAGTTGTAAACAGAGAAAAAATTACAATAGAACTCAGTGTAGATCTTACATAAACGGCACCCATTCGGTGTAATGACTCTGAGAATGTCAGTGCTAACAAGCACATAATTGGCACCGGGGAGATAATTTTTGCCACCTTATGCAGAGGGGAAACTGTTCTGCATAATGATTTTACCTAGGAATATTCTTTATTTAACAGACCCATTTGCATACCCTCCCAACTTTCTCGAGTTAACACAAAATGCTCTGGAGACATTGCCAAGTCTCTTCCAGAAGATGTCTCCTCCCCCCCCCCCTCCTTCCTTTCTTTCTCTCTCTTCTTCCCTTCCCCCTTCCTCCCTCCCTTCCTTTCTCCTTCCTTCCTTCCTTCCTTCCTTCTTTCCTTCCTTCCTTCCTCCCATCCTTCTTTCCTTTTTTTTCTTTCTTTCTTTTTAGTTTTTCCCAGCTTCCTCCAACTTTATTGAGGTATCATTGACATATAACATTATATCAATTGTGTTTCCACTGCTCAAGCATGCACTGTGTGCCTGGCACTGTGCTCCTTGTCTCATACACATGATGTACATTTATAGACAAGCATCCCAAGGTTGGACAGTTCTTAAGGGCTGGGTTCTTTCCTGTCCCATTCATCACCATATTTCCAGGATCTAGCACAGGACTCCCATGCTCAATGTCATTGAATGAATATGTGAGCGAATGTCATGTCTATCCTATGAGGGAGTGGTTCTTGTCACTGTAAATTGGAATCACTTGTCGAAGGCTAAAATGCCAGTAAATGGTCAATCGGGATTTGAACACAGGTCAGCTTGACTCCGGGTAATACTTATTTTACAAAGATAGTCCACCTTCCCCTGATGGAGCAGAGTGTCTAGTCTCACATCGTTCAATATGCTAGCCACCAGCCTCATGTGGCTCTTGAAATTTAAACTCATGAAAATTAAATAAAAGTTAAAACTCACTTCTTCAGTCTTAAGAGCCACATGTGGGCTACTGTGTTGGGCAGGAAAGTACTAACATGTTTTCAAGACTACAGGAAATTCTTTTGGACATCAGTTCATTCATATCTGCTCCTCTGAGTGTCAACTTTGTGTTAGGCTCTCTCTTAGATCTGTGTATACCTACTGTCAGCACGTACTAGTTCTTCAGCTCTGGGATCACACAGACATGGATTCAAATCCTAATTCGGGATTTGACTTTAGGTGCGAGTGTTAACATCTCAGAGTTTGGGTTTTCTGTTCTGCAAAGTAAAGATAATAATAGGATTTAATTTATAAGGCTGTGTGAAGATTAAAGGTGGGGATACGCAGAGAACATTTAGTACAGTCTGTGGCTGTGAGGAGTAAAGATAATGATCCCCATCCTGCAGTGAGAAAGCTGGCATTCAGAGAAATCATGGGCATGGAGAAGGTTGCAGTGCCCTCACTTGCAGGTAGTGCAGAGACCACAGGAAGTGGCTACAAGTTTAAGAGATGTGCCCGTGGCAAGGGAGCCTTCCTAACTACCCCCAAGAAGTCACTGTTTAAATATGTTTAAAGAACATATTTTATTTAAAAAAAGAAAATCTTAGTCAAACAAAAGGTAACTTTTATTTTATATAAAGGAAAACTAGGCCTGGTGAGGGGAAATGAGTGGCTTAGGATCAACTACCTTCTTAATCTAAGAACTAGGATAAAATCTCAGATATTTTAACTCCCAGTTTAAAGCCCCATTTTTCTGCATTTCAGTGATGCTCAACAAAGAACTAGATTTGGGAAACTTTACTTATTAATCAGGGCTCTAGATGCCAGGAATCCAAATGAAGCTGTCTTCGTCTAGAAAGGGAATGTATTGGAGTGTGTATATGGTAAGAGATTCAGGTATGGCTGGCTCTAGGTGTTCAAGCAATATCAGGAATATCTGTCTTTTTATCTCTTTGGGTCTGCTTTTCTCTGAGTTGGCTCCATTCTTGGGGAAGGAATTTCTCTGTGGATGGCCACAGCAGCTATAACTCCATTTGAATTATTTGCCCCTCACTCCCAAAGAGTCTCTTTCCTGAGAGTTGTAGCAGGACTGCAGCAGAAGTCATAGGACTGGATCTCATTGGATGGCTTGGGTCATGTGCCCATTCCTAAACTTATCACTGTGACCTGGAGGAATAAGACTCACCTCTGGAGCCAGGGGTGGGGGGGAATCAGTGCAACCAGAGTTCTAGGGACTGAGAATGGAGGAAGCATGGGTTCCTAAAGGAATATAAGCACCCTGTTCCCAGAAGACAGAGGAATGGATGTTGGGTGGTCAAGAATAACAGGTGTTTTCTGCACATTGTCCAGGTCACTGTTTACAGTTGCCCTGTCTGCACGCTTGCCCAGTAGTGTCTAATTTGTCGCCATTATAATCTGTATCAACCACAAGAACTTAAAGACTCATAAAAGAAGACATTCAGTTCCTTGCCCCTATGACATTCAGCAAGAACCCTGGGTAGTTGGACAGTCCTGAGCCCAGAGAGGTGTGGATGGGGGGAGGGGGGTCATCAAAAATGCCACTGACGGGGCACCTGGATGGCTCATTTGGTTGAGCATCTGACTTTTGGTTTTGGCTCAGGTCATGATCTCAGGCTCATGAGATCGGAGCCCCATGTTGGGCTCCACACTCAGTGGAGAGTCTCTTGGAGATTATCTCCCCCTCTCTTTCCCTCTGCCCTTCCTCCTGCTCACACACACACACTCTCTCTCTCAAAATAAATAAATCAATCTTAAAAAAAGAAGTATCATTGACACCAGTAGCAAGGAAGGCATCTCAGCTGTGCTCAGAGCTCACTGGGCTTGTAGATGAAGCTCCAGACTTCTTAGGTTGCTCAGCAGGAATCAGGAGCCCCATCTGGGAGATGTGGACCACCAGGAAGTCTTCCTGGTCTTGATGATGTGATCTGGACTTTGAAGTATCGGTGGGACTGGCGTGGACCAGCTGGCGAGAAGAATGTTAACCATGAGATATAGTGGACAGTCTGGCATTGTGCAATGTGCAGAGCAGGAAAATCAGAGATTCTGAGTGTTTTCTTCTCACTCCCCTCCACTCCTTTCCTTCCGTTCTTTCTTCTAGGACTCAGACTAACCCATTTGGCACCTCTGAGCAAAGCAGTAAAAGGCTGCAGGGTGGAACCTACTCTTGACCAAGACATACAGCCTCAAAATGCAGTATGTACTGGATGGCAACCTCTACTTGGCACATTGACTGAGCACCCTTGAGCAAGCAATGACGCGGACAACTGTCCCCAACAGTCTCCTCTTTCTGTCTCACCTTTCCTTCCTTCTTTCCCTCCCTCCTCCTCTACACCTCCCTCTCTGATTCTGCACTTCCTGCAAATCAAATCAGGCTTTTTTCATATTTGGCTGTCCAGCTGCCTCTTCCCTGCAGTATCGTGGGTCATGTTAGCAGTCACTGCCATGGCAGGGAATCTTTGACCTCCTTTTCCTTCCTCTGGGAGGCCCCACCTCTGAGGCTACCTGAGCCCCCTCCCTATGTCCCACCCCCAACCAAATCTACCTCCAATTCCTCCCTGGCTGAAGGGCTTTAACTCACAGGCCTAGACCTGCCTCCCCACGCCCCCACTCCGACAGGCTTGATTTGGCTCCCTGCACATCTGGGCCTCCCATCTGGCCCCCGCACATGGCCTGTGCGGGTTGCTTTATGGATATAATAAATATTACTTCCTTAATATGATTTCACTTAGGTTCCCAGTGACTCACTCAAGCAAATCTTCCATTTAACACATGACTTTCTCTTCAGAGGGAGCAGAGAAAATATTGTTATTGGAAGAGGCACAGCCGTGAGGGGATGGGAAGGAGTGTGTCCACCTAACCTCAAAGTTTGCTGATGCCCACAGGCCTGGCACTGGCAAGACCTCAGCATCCCAAGACACTGGGTTCACCTGTGGGCTGGAAGATTTCAAGAAATGTTCCAGCCATGCCCAGTAAGGATAGCTACAAAAGTACTTCAAATGTCACACGCTGCCCAGTGCCACCTTGGATCTTACCTCCACCGCTTGGTGTATGGACTGGGACCAAGTCTGTTATATCATTGGTCTGGATGGGGGAGAGGACCAAGCTTATCACCCGCGGTTAGTTTGTCAGAGGCACGCAGACAGCCCTTACTTTCAACAGAAATTAAAAAAACGACAATTTGAGTATAGATTTCTCTTATCTGATGCGAAAAGTGTGAATGAATGGGCAGGTCAGGCTATTAAAAAAAAAAGGCATGTGGTGTGTTAGCGACACCTGCTGGTTGAGTGGGATAGAGCAACCCAGCTCTACCAACCTGACCCCGGGTGAGGCAGAAGAAATCAACACTCACTGTGCGCATGCATCACACATATACCACATCCTCACAGTTGTTTTAAAAGTCAGGTTTACTGAGACAGGACCTGCCTGTGGTAAATGTATCCTTTTAAAACTGTACAGTGTGCTGAGCTATAACAAATGTATACAGTGGTGTGACCACCAACACCATCAAGATACAAAATATTTTCATCTCACCTTAAAAACCCCTCATACCATGTTGTAGTCCATCCCCCACTCCCAGCCTCAGCTCTGGCAAGAACTGACTAGATTTCCTGCTTCTAGTTTTGGCTTTCCCAGAGTGTCAGGGAGTAGAATCACACAGTACATGGCCTTTTGTATCTGGCTTTTTTCATTTTGCATAATGCGTCTGTGCTTCTCCTACATTGTTGAAATGTATCAATGGGTCACTTTTTTTTTTTTTATTGAGGAGTAGTTTTCCACTGTATGGATACCTCATAGTTTGCGTATCCATTCTCCTGTTGATATCACAATTCTCTTTTGAAGTAATCTGTTATCCCCACTTTAAGGAGAAGGAAGTTGAAACTCAATGAAGTGAGGACAGTGAAGGAAACCCAGGGTTACTCAGTTAAAAAGGAGCTATCACAGACCTGACCCCAAATTCTGGGAGTGGTTATAATGTTCACATTCCTGTTCTTCCTAGTCCACCGAATGACTTCATTGGATCAAGAATATGTGACTTCCCCAAAGCTTCATTTCCTCCTTCTCCTCTCTCAATAGATGTTTGGTAACTAAGCAGGGAAGGACCACCAGTATTGGGAAGGATCTGTGTTCAGTTGGCTGAGGGCTGTGCTGAAGGGAGTGAACTAGCCATCACTTCAGCAACAGTGTATGAATGCTTTGCAGAAGGGGACCTGGTTGCAAGATTCCCACCTTGGAGTAGGAGGTCAAGTTACATAGACTCTAATGTCCCTTCTTTCTTAAATTTCTTAGTAAAGGAGTACTGGGGTGGGGGGAGGAAAAAACCTGAGTACAAATTCTGTTCTGCTATGTACCATTGTTATTTCTGTTCCCCCGATCCTCAGTTTTTCCATCTGCACAATGGACATACTCACCCTCCCTCATTTGAGGTGACATGCAAAGGCACCAGCACAGCCCAGAGTATACCGCCACTTCCCATCCCGTGTCTTCCCCCCTGGGCTGTGCAAGGGCAGAGAAGTTCTTTCCACCTCAGTTTCTCTGCATGAGTGGCTCTTTCCTCTATGGTGCAGGAGACATGCCCCAGTTTTCTAGTTTGGAGGGTGTTGGGAATCTCTTCACAGACCCTGTCTTTCTCCCATACAGACCTCTAGCTGGCAGATGAACTACAGATCAATGTTGTGTGCATTAATTCTTCCAAGGCATTCACATTGGCCAGGGGCCATATTTCAGAACCTGAGAATGGCCCTATTCCCGTCTTATCACAACCACCTGGGCTTCTCAGTGCGGTGCGTGCCCCACCTAATCCCTCTCTCCAGGCCCCACACTCCTCCCCACATCCCCTGTTGAACGGCGGTCAGGTGCCATCCATCTTGCCAACAGAAAGTTCTGTTGGTTCAGGACCAGCTGAGCAGAGGGGCTGCATTCTCTCTCCCCCGCCTTCTGCCTTCCTCCCTTCCTTGTTTCTGGCCACTGTGCCCCCTCTAGACTGTTGTATCATGAGAACATAGGAAAGGAAAGCCAAAGCTGAGAGACATATGGATTTCCCAGGGCGGCACAGCAACCAGATAACAAGTTCCCTGCAGGTGACCTTGACCTCTGTGCAGGCAACTTCGCCACACTCACTGCTGAGTCTTACAGAAGCCCTAGGAGAAAGACTCTACCATCATCCCCATTTTTGAGATGAAGATACTGATGCCCAGAGAGGTTAAGTCGTTTGCTCAAGGTCACACAGCTCATGCACACCTCAGAGCTAGGGTGATTCCTGGTTACCTGGCCCCAGAGTGTGTGCTCTCAGCTTTCATACTGCGTGTGCTACATTTGAAGGCTCAATCCATGCAAGACACTGTGCTAAGCACTGCCACAAAGACAGAGATGGGTAGCTTGCCCTCGGGAGACTACCATAAAGCTAGGTTGAAGGTAGAAATTCAGGAGAGGCATAGCCATAAACAAGCCTTGGGGGAATAATTCCTAGAAGGAATACAACATCATTCGATTTGAAATTGGGCTTCTGTCCTCAGTGTTCTATGGCCCTTGAACTTTTCGTTTTCCCTCCGATCCTTTTTGTGTCTCTGTTTATCAATTTCCCACTCACTGCCTAGCCTAGAGCAGGGGTTTAATAATGGTTGTATTAATAAATCAAGGGAAGAATGACAGTATTGGGGGGAAAAAAATGAAAGGAAGTCTCAAAGGAAAAGAAGAGGGAGGGAGCTAGTTCCAGTGTCACAGAAATCTCGAAAGAGACGACTCTGGCCTTTGCCAGAAGTCTCTGGATGTGTGATGGTGGGCGGGGCTCTAGCTGGTGTGTAGAAGGGGGGCAGAAGACTGATCATGGCCTGCCTTGAGGTGGCTAGCAATGCTTCTGCACCTGCTTTGACCTTCAGCTTCTTCACCTGTCGAAGTGAGACATTCACCCCCGATCCTGGCATCCCAGGCTCACTTGAGGATCTGATGAAGACGACCTTACAAGACAGTGGCCACACCAAACCATGGGGAGTATAGAACCCAAAGGCTCCAGTTCATGTCCCGAAGACATCATGAGGGTCTCCATTTGCCCACCTGGACATTGCTGATTCCACAGACATACGATGGTGAGTCAGTGACCACAGAACTTTTTTGTTGGACCAATGCTTCTGTAACACAGAGTCCAGTGGGGCGAGAGGGAAGCTGGGGCTTCGGAAGATGGTGGTTCTGTCTCAGGCTGGCCCTGGACTCCACGTGCAACCTCATGAAAGCCATTCCCTTGTAGAAACCCTCCCTGGATCCCCATTGGGCCCAGAAGGAAATCCAAAGCCCTTGCCTGGCCTCTGACAGCGCCCTGGCCTAATCTCTTCCCCCACCACCCCAGTCATGAAGCTCTATGTCCATTTCCCTTTTCTGCTCCTCCCTTGTCGATTTTGTTCCCACCTCACGCCTCTGCCCTTACGCGTCCCCTTCTTGGAATGACCTTCCCCAGGTCTTCAAGAGCTCCCTCCTATGCTTCCTTCAGGTGCGCTGTTCCAGTGTCCCCATGTCACCGTCTTTGACCGCTCAGCTAAAGAGGCACATTTCCGGATCTTAAGTTTTCTGGCTTGTTGGTTTCCTTGTAAACAAGGAAAACCGCTGTTTTGCCATGAAGTCAAGGACCACACCCACCTCCCGCATGGCTGTGTCCCCAAAGCGATAGAAGAGTTGTCACTTGCTTAGCTTTGTGGTGCGCTAATTAATTTACGAGGTTCCCCCTCCTCTTGGCCTCTGGGGTCCCCCTCTGCAAAATCAGGAAAGGAGACTCCACACCTTGGGAGGGGTCCCCGCACTCTCTCCCCCGTCACCCTGCACGGAGGGGGTGCAGTAGGCAGTGATGGGCCTTGGGTGGCCCAGAGCCTCCTGACGAATGAGGCTGAATCAGGCGACGCGGCCGGTTATCGATCTGAGCAGCTTGTCAGTGAAGGGGAAGTTGTAATTGTTGCTGTAGTTTCATTGTACCACCAGCCCCGAAGGGAAATTAAACTTTGCAGCTAATGGGGCTATATGATCCTTCAACCTTTGATGTATTGAATCCAGCGTGGTCCCTGGAATACTGAGTGGCTGCTCAGAGCATCATTTTTAAGCAGAAAGCTGCCTCGGAGCTGACATTCTTTTTCAGCCTGGGGAGAAGGTGGAGCTGGAAGATTCCTGCATTCTTACATTCCATCCGTTTCCCTAAGAGGCTTAGAAAATCTCTAAGAATCAAATCGGGAGGCTTTTGAGCAGGAAGGAACCTCAGGGCATAAACACCCAACTCTAGCCCCACCTCCTCTTATTCATCCTCCGCACAGAAGCCAGACAAGCTCCTACACAGCCTGATCTGACTGTCACATCCCTGTTTGAAAACCACCAGTGCAACCCCATTGCCTGGAACTCCATTCCTCAAAGTGGACCGGCAGCTTCAACTGCCCCCTGTGAGCTGGTTGGAAATGCAGCCTAGTGCGCCCCACTCCAGACCTGCTGACTCAGGAATCTGATTCCAGTGCACAGACAGCTTTGGGAAGCGCTGGACTGCAGGATGGATTCTCAACTAATTTTCATGGCATGTAAGCAATTTTGATCTGAAGAGGTAATGGACTATTAAAAGTTCAGGGTCTGGATTTATGCAGACTTTGGGTTAAATCTTGACTTGGCCTCTTACCAGCTGGGTGGATCTGTGCAGTTCCCTTCCCTGCTTTGAACTTCACAGGGCTATTTTGAAAATTAAATAAATTTTTACATGCAAACTGCTTGGTAGAGCACGATATATAGTAAACAAGTAGAGAGTCCCTTCAGCTCCTACCATAAACCTGTATATAGACCCTTCATTCATACTAAAGTGTAAATGACTGATACAACCAATTGATAGTCAACATGCTGATGATTCTTATATAGGACCATCTTTTAGAGAAGGAAATGAAACTCAAAGATGTGAAGCAAATGACTGGAAAGGAGTCGAGAGGGGATTTGATCACAAGATTGTCTGACTCGAGAATCTAGGTGCTTAACCAGTGCGTGCTTGACTTGATTTCTCAACCAGGTTCCTCGGAGATAGCAAAACAGAGGCCCAGAGGGAGGAAGTGGCATCTAAGATTTCCAGCTTATGGATAGTACGGCTGGGAACTATACTAACTCAAAGTTATCCATTCAACCTGAATTTACTGAGCATATATGCTGCATATATGCTGCTTTAGGCACTATCCCAGGCTCTAGCCTAGCCTATGGTGGCCAAGACAGGTTCATTTCCAACCTGCAAGTGCTGTGAGTGGAGACCAGGTCTCCTTCCTACACATTGCAAGGTTGCTGGATCTCACTTTCAGACATCCTGGTGACTTGGAGAACTCTCCCACCTCTCCCACCTGCCTTGCGCCCCCCTCCTCTCCCTTTACCCCTCCACACGCCTGGTCCTAGCACACCACATCTCCTGGGCTTGCGTCCAAGCTGAGTAGGAGATGGGACATATTTTATCCCGGCACCATTTCTCAACCTGTCATGGACTTACAGGAAATTACCATTTCTCCCCAGCTAGCTTTCTTTCTTGTCACGTCTCTTGAGAGAGGGACTGTGGATGGGCCCTCCTGAGACTCCAGTGATGGTATGGGAGAGCTGATTTCTCTGGGGTTGATGGCTGTTGGGGTGTAAGGTCCTGGGAATGGGGATACAGGCAAGATTAAGACAGAAATCAGGCCAGCTGGAAATTCACATGGCACTGGGCCAGGAGGCAGAATCACTGGCTTTGCATTCTTGCTCTGCCATGCTGTTTTTAATGATCTTGGGCAAGTCATGCAATATCTTTGGGCCTTTGTATCCTCACCTATGAAATGATGATCACCAAAAAAAGCACATTGCATAGAGATGAGTCCCAGGTCCCCATTTGCAACAATTTCCTACGCTAAGGTACGTAAGCATCTTTCATAGACATGTGCTTTGCAGATGATGCATGCTACAGGTCAGATGAGAGAGCAAGCATGTGGGCTGCAAGGATTAGGGAAGTCTCCAGGAGGAGAGGGGATCTGAGCCTCTCCAATCCCACCCTTCAGATTCCATCTGAGGACTTACAACATGCCTGGCATTGTGCGCTGGATACTCTACGTTCTGTCACATCCTTTCCAGAGAGGCACCTCAGTGCCCTGGGTCCAGGGACAGTCCCAGGTAAAACTCTAGGCTGGCCATTGATGAGGAGGTAGCCTTCTGGTGGGTCAAGAGTCCTCACCCCAAGAAACAACAGTATTTGCTTCGCGTTGCTGCTTAACAAAGGACCACAAACCTAATGGCTTAAAAAAACACATATTTATTATCTTACAGTTCTGGAGGTCAAAAGTCTAAAATCAAGGTGTCAGCACGTCTGTGTTCCTTCTGGAGGTTGTGGGGGAGATCTCATTTCTTGACTTTTTTAGCTTCTAGAGGCCATCCATGGTCCTCGTCTCTGGGCTCCTACCTTTGGTGACTCCACCCTCTGCTGCTCTTGTTACATCTTCCACCACTCACTCTGAGCCTCTTGCCTCCCTCTTAGAAAGACCCTTGTGGTTCCAGGATAATCTCCCGATCTCAATATCCTTAACTTACGCATGTCTTCAAAGTCCCCTTTGACATGTAGGGTACTATATTCCCAAGTTCTAAGGATTAGGATGTGGGCATCTTGAGGGAGTCATCATTTGGTTCCTACACCAAACGTTGCTGGTGGTACTTCTCATCTTTTGGAAACCGGGCCTGAGAGAGGGAAGTGATTCTGTGACAAAAAGGTCAGCCATCATAAGTGACCAGACTGGGGTTTGCAGCTGGGACTGTTCCTATTCCCGGCACACGGAGATGCCTCCTTAGGGAGGGTTTGGTGGTGTAGTGGGATAGGGAGTAGAGAACATTGTAGATTAAGGCTGGGTGAAGGATTCAGGCAAGGAAAACCATTTTCCCCCCTTGCATCATAATGAACATCTCAGTGCACAGTACAGTGCCTGGTACATGGGTACATAGTAGGTGCTCAATAAACATCTGATGAATGCATCAGCATAAAGAAGAAAGTATGAGACATTTGACCAAAAGGAAGCAGTGATAAAATGGAGACCATAACCACGGTGTCGGATTGTGAAGGTTCTTAAATGCCAGAATAATGAGGTTAGAAGTCACTGTGAAGACAGCTGTGGGCTACTGGCAATAGGTGATATGCGTATGGCATTTCAGAGACATGAGTTTGGTATTGTTATGCAAGGAGACTAGAAGGGAGAGAGATTGGGGTCTGGAGAAAGGTTTAGTAGGCCACTGGAACAATCCAGTGTTCTGCCAAAGCCTAGAAACTCTTGAAATAGCCAAGAAAACAAAACAAAACAAAACAAAACAAAAACAAAAACAGAAAATGAGAGGGGGAGGTAGTAGGAGATATGCAATTTCATTGGAAAAAAGAGAATTAATTTGATCACTGAATGGAATAATCATAGTTATGAAAGATTGAATGCCTAGTATGTATTATAAACTGGACTAGGTACTTTTTCATACATAATCTTATCAACACTCATAAAATTGTATTTTAAAATGCCTGTTTTATGGATGACACCACAGAAGCTCTGAGAGGTGAGGCAAGGCACCGATATGGATACAGCTAGGATGTGGCAGTGCCAGTATTTGAACTCTTGTCCTTCTACAGCTAAACTGGCATGTGCCTCTGTGACATCCATCATGTGTCTGGGGGTTATACTGAGGGTGATAGGGTGAGGATATGACATGGGCAGTTAGTCCAGTCTGGGTGCATGGAAGATCTATGGTGAGCCTGACATGATGGCAGATGGGGTGGGGCTTCTGGCGGAGTAGGGATGGGTGGGATGTTTGATATGACCTCACTGCGTTTGAGGAGCCCAGGAAGGTCCAGTGGAGTTGACTACCCCAAGTTGGAGAATTTGGGTCTGGAATTTGGGAGAAGAGCTGTAGACAGAGATGAGAATCTGGGAGTTGTAGCAGACACGATTGGTGGCCTCACCCATATCCCTGGGGCTTTACCTTTGTAGAGCGGGCTGGGCTGCATTCCAACAGCCTAAGGGCATTGCTGTTGGCTGGCACCTGCTCTGCTTGCTTGCACACAGCCTGGAAGTGTCTGAGAATTAACACTCTCCAGGAACAATCTTCAACTAATGATTAGAGGGAGCTGGTGAATAAGTGGCCCCTGCCTCCTGGCTCCCCAAAGAGCATGTTCCAAACTGATTCCCAGCATTCTCCAGTAGGATCAAGCTCTAGTTGCCCACAGTGGTATCTGACTTGATTTTGTACCTTTGATTGGCTGTCTTGCTTTCCCTGTGTCACTTCTCATGCTCCCTCCCACTGTTTTTAGGGAACACCAAATAAACTACTTACATTCAAAACTTTGGCTCAGAGCCTCGATTTATGGGGGAACTCAAACCAAAATAGAAATTCTCCTTTCCCCTCCCCCTCTGCCCCAAACCAGCCCATGAAGCTAGGGGCTGGAGGCAGGAAAGAAGCAAGTTGAGAAGCTAGAACCAAACCTTGGGGGATATTAGTACATTTAACACATGGAACTGAGAAGGAAGCTCAGAGGTAGAAAGAAAAGAGGAAAGGACGGATTCTGGGAGCCAGGAAGGAGAGAGACTTAGCCGTGTTGGTCAGTAGTGGCAAGGCCACCCAAAAGGATAATGATGAAAACTGGAACCCTCTTACACTTAACAACTTTATCATTAATGATTATTTGCAAAACCATTGAGGTATGATGAGATCAGAACTAGATTTCTAGAAGTTGAAGGAAGTGGAACAAAATGTAAGTGAATATAATTATTTTCCAACAAGTATTTATTAAGTACATTTTATGTGTGGTGCACTTTCCCATTCTTATCACTGGGTCTTCAGTGTATTTCTAGAAATTAGGGATGATACCCATTTTATGGAAGAGGAAAATGGAGCTTACGGTGGTTAGGGTGACATGCAAAATCATTAGCCAAGGAAGGAAGGAGCACATGACAGAGATGGAGGAAGAAGTGAGGCATAAAGTCACTATTTATTGAACGTCTACCTTCTTTGTCCTACCCTTAAAAATTACTAGCTATGTAATCTTGTGCTTATTATTTAACTTCTGTGTTTCTATATCTGAAAAATGGGGGCATTTATAGTATAACCACATGAGATTTGTATGAGAACTTAATTATGTAAAACATTTAGAACAGTGCCTAGTAAATGCTGAACACTTAATAAGTAATTTCTATTTTTATTATTAGTGTTAATAGTGTTATTACTAGAGCTGCTGTGACCTATATATACACTGTTGCTAATCTTTACAGCAGCTACAGGTCGGCATCATATCCAGTTTACAGATGAGATAAATGGACTTCAGAACATTGCCCAAGATCATGGAATTAGACAGAATGGAGCATGTATTTGAATCTTTCTCCGCCTGATTCCAAAGCCCACTGTCTTCTGTTGTATCAGGACTGGGCAGAGATTTTCCAAGTCAAAAGTGACTTATAGTTTGAAAGGAGAGGAGAAGGAAAAAATTGAAGACAGAAGAGAGTAAGTGAAGAGTAGGTATGTCTACTGTTGTAGAAAGGAAAGTGTGACTGGAAGGCAGATTTACAGATTTACCCTGGACCTTATACAGACAGGAAAGAAGGAAGGAGAAGATGGATTTGGCATTTTGGCAACAGTGCATTGTGGATGAGAATTTTCCTGTGCAGGGCTTTTTGTAGTCCTGAAAAAAATTAGGTTTCGTGTTTTTGAGCTGTAAGGATAGTATGAAGGGGGGCTGGTTACAGAGCAGTGAAATCTGACCTGGTCATTATGGTCATCATGGCCAAAAATAAAGAAAGGGGAAAAATCATGCAGGATCCCACAAGGACCAGGGAGGAATGGCTCAACCCTCCTTTGGGATAGGTTAGCTGTGTCCTGCACCTTGTTCAGGTAAGTTCAAAACCAGTAAGCTCTGCAAGGATGAGCCCTAGCGAGCCTGCCACCAATAAGCTGTCCATGGTGCTGAAGTCTTTCCAAAGGAACTCCCACATTATGGAAGGGAGCCCCACTCTGGCTCTGGCTCATGGCGTCTACCTCTAAGAAATCCTCCTGATTTCATGTCTCTATACAACCTGCATGTTATTACACATGTCTTATATGTTCCAGAATAACCTTTAACCATCTACTATCCCTGACCCTTGTCTATTCTCATCTACCAACAATTCCTGTCATTAGCTTTGCTTGGACAATGAATGGGCAGTTTGAATTCCAGACTTGGTTCCCAACTTTTTCATTCCAAACCCAACAGGTATGCTCTACCAGCACCTGTCTGAAAGACTCCAAGCCATATTTAAAGAGGGGTGTATTCTGCACAGAAGAGAGGCATAGGGTTGCAGAAAGATCTGAATTGAATCATAGATTCAGTATTGGCCAGAGGTGTGTCTTGCACAAATTTTTAAATCCCTCTGAGCCTCAGTCTCCTCATCTGTACAATGGGGAAGGTCACTGAGGAGGTAAGAAGATAGCTATGTATAGGACACTTAGGGCGACCAGATCCTCCTAGGGCTGCATAAACAGGGACAACTCATGTTAATAACAAGGGATCTTTCAAGCCCAGCATTTCCTTATCATGTTTTTTTCCCCTCAAAAAGTGAATAATTTGTAGCTTTGGGCAAATCACTTAGCTTCCCAGTGCCCCACTGTTCCCTCTTCCATCTTGGAGGTGATGGTAGTAGTTTTGGTGGTGGAAGTTCCTTTCATAATTTTAGAATTGTGTGGAAGATTAAATTTGTTGAAAAAAAATGGAGTAAGATGTAAACTGTAGAGTGCTGAGTTTCACTTGTCATGTTTCATCCTTCATGGGCCAGCAAAGGTTTATTTTCTTCATGAACACTGCCTGTCACCTTCTGGCAAGCCATTAGTGCAATCTTCAACCCCCAATAAACCCTGCCTCTGTGCTCACTATACATCTGTTTTTGCACCTATTTCCCCCTATAGTAGTAATTTGTGTTGCCACTCTCTGTCCCCCTACGAGAAAGACCATGTAATTCTTGAGGATTGGAACCGTAAATTAGCCATCTCTAGATTACCGAAGGTACATGTTCGCTCCATATTTATTTAGCCATATAATATTTATTTATATTTAAATAAATGTTTAGTCAAATAAACCTGGATTTGATTGAAATCAAATAAATATGGCAGATTGAACACTGAGTGGACAGTCAGGATGACTTGGATCGATGTACTTTAATTCTGTTTTCACCTTGCCACATAGGTCTGGGAAACCCTCTTTCCCTCTCTGAGGGCTCAGTTTTGCTTTCTGAAAACTGATGGGATTGGATTTGATGAATTTTAAGGGGACTTCCAGCTTTTTAAATCCAACACACATTCAATGAATATTTATTAAGCCCGTATTGTATGCTAAGCAGTGGGAAGACTGATGAAGAACAGAACATGCTCTAGACCCCAAAGAGTTCTTATTCCAATGAGGGCAGGGAGGAAAATGGTCATTCAAGTACAATACCACATGGATGTGGAAAGTTCTAGGACTCTTATAACTGGAGTCAGCACAAGTGGCTATGACTGCCTGGAAGACAGGTATTCAACCCAGCCTAGGGAGGTGAAGGGTGGGAAGGCTTCCTGGAGGAGGTGCTCTCCAAGATGATGATTAAGAAAGGAGTAAGAGTCAGTTACTACAGACATTTAGAGGAAAGTTTGAGGATCAGTTCTAAGTGGAAGAAGGAGCACTTGCATATGCCTGAGTATAAAGAGGGCAGTGCACATTCGTGAGGCCACTAGCTGAAGCATGGAGTGTATGTGCAAGGGGAGAGTGGGGGTGGCAAAAGGCCACGCTGAAGATGTAATGGCCAGAGGTCAACATGAAAGTGTTTGACCATTACCCCGAGGGAACACAGAGGGGTTTCACAAGAGATTGCCTGCATTCTCAGATCGCGGTGTAGAAAGCACCCCAGTTGCAGGGTGGGTATAGCATGGGTGTTGGATGGGAGTGAGGCCAGGCTTGGGGACCGGTAGGGAGAATGTCTGAAGAATCTGGGTGCCACGGGCTGGCGGCCGGGACTGGGGTAGTGATGGCAGGATGGAATGAGGTGAATGAAACTGAGAGACATTTACAAAGTCCTGTGCACTGACTGAGTACTGATGGCAACAGAAGAGGAATCAGGTTCTCTAGATTAGGAAACTAGATGTCTGGAAGGCCACTTATTGAGCAGAGAGCACGGGAATGGAAACATGTGGGACTGGAGGTGTGTGTGATGCTTTCCATTTGGGGCATTTTGACTTGGAGGGGTTCTGGGGAATCCAAATGAAGGTACTGAAGCTCAGGGCTCAGGAAACTGGTTTTGATGGCAGCTAAAGATACAGTTAAGATACAAATGTCCTCTCCTCGCATTCTCTACCCCAAAGGATCTTTTCCTTCCCTGAACTCTTTGAGCTGGTTGGTGCCACACAATTAGGCACTTAATTGCTTTCTAATTGATATGTGCCTTGGGCTGTCACACCCGATAAATTTGCAAGCTCCTTGAGGGCAGAGGGCTCCTTATAATGCCCTCCCAAGCCTCTCCCTGGGCACCACAGGAAATTTATGAGATATCTGAATGCGGGAGAGGAGAATGGTAAGCTTGTCAGTCATCCATGGCCACTCTGGACTTCAGTGTCCCCATCTGTAAGATGGGAATCACCAGGCTTTCCTTCAATCCCTCTGTGATCTCTTAAGATTTCTAGTTTTGCTCATTCTTCAAAATGGTGGAGAGGGAGCAAGGGGAGGAGACAGGAAGCAGCTCATTGGACCTCTATAATGCACCCCCCTGGCCTGGTCCAATGTCAGGATTTCTAGGCAGGAAATAGAAATAACATTTCAAATAAATAAATAAATAAATAAATAAATAAATAAAAGGAGAGAAGCGAATTGTTTCTCTCCACTAGTAGCAGCCGTTCAGCAAAACAAACAAGCCTAACGGAATGCTTTGGCGATTATACAGACAAACAAATCACTTTCCCAAAGTGCTTCTTGGGGGAATTACGGCTCTTGGAAATGAAACACAAACAGATTATTAAAAAAGAGCTCCCCGTTGGGAGAGAAACAGTATTTACAAGAGAAGATGTGCCTAGCCGGACCTCTAATTGCCGTTCATTATCTCATATTGATTTAATTAGCTGTTGCACTCGGGTCTGAATTGCTTGCCGCCCGCAGCGGGGGACCAGCAGAGAGAGGGGGTTCGGATTGACCGAGCAGACTCCCGTCACCTCTCCCCGCCCTCCCCACTTTCCCCTGGAACACAGGGGTCAGCGATCGGGGTGGCACTGCGGTGGCAGAGTGGCGGCCGGTGGCTGGAGGAGGCCAGCCACGGCTGAGGCCTTGCATGCTGCTCTGTCTCTCTTGCACCTCAGCTGGGGTGGCTGCGAGGAGCTAATTAGCTGCAGTAATTAGAGAGAGCGTCTTCATAATGTAGAATTAGAGTGGCTTGGAGAAAGCACCGGGAGATATATGGCCCAGGCTGGCAGTGGGAATGGGGGAGAGAAACAGGCAGGGGAAAGATGAGGCTGCCTCCCACAATGTCCTCTGGCCCCTGCGGGGTGACTTTTCTACCCCCTTCTCTAGGGTCACCTTTCCCATGTCAGGCTTTTCAGCCACTCATGGCCTCTCCACTCCTCTGCGACCCAGAGACCCCAACTGAGCAGAGATTTCCAGATGAAGAAGGAAGGTTATTAGCGTTTCTCTCTAGTGGGCGTCTGGGACCAATTGTTTTGAAGATTTGGGGTTTATAATTGCAAGTGATTAATGGAAGAGTTGGCAATCAGGTTTAAAAGGTTGCTAATTGCTCTTTTAACATAATTGTGTCCGAGTGAGAGCAGTGTGTGTGCACGGGCTTGGCATGCAGAATGCACGGTGTCGGGGCATTAAATGGTGTCAGTGCCTTTCCTCCCTCTGTCAGTCCATTCATCTCATTTTGACCGAGAGTCCACGAAGCTTCTGGACCTGTGCAGGATGCTGGGGACAGAGCTGCAGGAGACAGAGTGGCTGTCTGTAGGCTGTCAGGGACCCTTGAGTGGCTTACTGTAGGCCGGCTGGGGAACAAGGAGTTCTCTTCTCCGGTCTATTCATGCCAAGGCAACTGAACCAACCCATGCTTGCTAGACAATTCCCAGGAGCTTATCCTATTGTCCAGCAAAAGGTGGAGGGGGTAACAGTGAATTCAGTAAGAACAGACTCACTGCGAAGTGCTAACTGGAACAAGTGTATGGACGCACAGCACAGGCAAGAACCAGAAGGAAGGCAAATATGGTCTTGGACAGGCTAAAAAAAAAAATACTCCAAACCAGTGAATTAAGTTCTTGGACTGTTTGGAGAAATCCTCAGACTTCCTACCTTAGAGCCTAATAACTTTATATTTACACACCATTATAACAAGCCTGGTAATCTCATTTTCCTTATTATAACAGGTAAAAAGGAGTGATATATGTATCTAGATAGATCGATCGATTGATCACAACTTGTAAAATATGCCCCATTTGACAGAAATTGAGGCATATGGAAATTGGGGTTTACTCATGGGTGTATAATCTATAAATTAGGTTCCAGTCTCTAATTCTCATATTCTTTGCATCGGGCTCATGGTAGGTCCTCACATTTCAGATTTTAAGATCTCTTAGGGTTAACCGTATCAAGGAGTGGCAAGTAGGGTTTGTCTCGCTCACAAATTTTGCATTTCTTAGTCATGACTGCTTGGAATGTTGCGTTGGGAAAGCATTCTAAATGTGTATCTGGTCACAGTGGAACCCCACCCCCCCAGTAATCAATTAGTAATGTCTGCTCTGACTTAGGGAGGGGGTGCAGTGGTAGGGATTCCACAGATTGGCCATTCTTGCTAAAATATCATCTTATCTTTGAGGTATAAAGCCAGAGTCTCAAGGAATGGGAGTGACTTGAGCCAGGATTTATTCACCCACATCCCCAGGTCCAGTCCTGCAAGGAAAAGAGGAACCACGGCTTGGTATCTTGAGGGGCTTATCAATTACGGGCAAGGGCAGCCATAGATAAAGGGTGTGTACAGATAAAGGGTGTGTACAAGGAAAAGAGGAACCAAGGCTTGGTATCTTGAGGGGCTTATCAATTATGGGCAAGGGCAGCCATAGATAAAGGGTGTGTACAGACAAAGAGTTGAGAGAAGTGGTGAAGGCGGGGCATCTCAGAGGAGGAGGATTCTGGAAGACTGGACAGATTTGGGCAGCTGAAAAGGCTGAGAGGAGGTAGGTCAGGTGGGGACACAGCAAGAGCAAAGACAGAGTCAGAGAGGGGATGCGTGCATGACATACAGACATGAGAGTTAGGGGTGAGGCTTGATTGGAATAGACGCTGAGTTAGAAATGGGGGCTCAGAGATAAAACTAAATGTCCCATAAAGAAAGGGCGTCTTTCATCACTTCCAGTCCCATTGTAACGATCGTAGTGTCTTGTACACAGTAGGTGCTGCGTAAGTGTCAAATCTGTCTCCAGTTCTCCTTTTAATGTCATGAATTCACTCAACAAACCTCAGTGGGTGATCTGCATGTACCAGATCCCGGATTGAGTGCTGGGGTTACCCTGAAAAATGAAAAAGCCATCGCTTACCACCCGACGGGAGAAGCCACGTGGCCAGAGAAAGAGCTCTGGGCTGGGCAGCACCAGACTTGGGCGCTGGGCTGGTGGAGCCGCACATTTGCATTGTTATTCTGAGAAAATCACTGGCCATGTCTGAGTCTGTTTCCTCCTCCGTCAGTGGTGAGTGAACCCGAAGAACCACAAGTTGAGCCACGTCTCTTCCTGGCTTAATGTCCTCCAAGGCTTCCCATCACACTTACGAGCCAACACATTCGAAGGCTCACCCCGGTGTTCCTGTACAACCAGGACCTGCCCACCATTCCCTTCTTGTCTCCCACGACTGCCCACCCTGATCACTGAGCTCCAGGCTTCCTTCTGCTCCCCTAAGCTTCGAGCTCATTCCCACCTCCACCGGTGCCTCCTCCACCCTCCAGCTGGCTGGTTCCTTCTCGTCCTTTGGGTCTCACTATGAGTGCCACGTCTTCTGAGAAGCCTTCCCTGACTGCCCTGGCAGGAGCTCTCTGTCACCACCCACTTGGCTCCATGCCGCACTTCCTACACTTTGCAAGTGTCTGTTTATGGGTTGGTTACCTCTTTTATTCTCTGTAGTCTCCTGCTAGTGGGAGGGCAGGGATCCTGTCTGCCTTTTCCCCATTGTGTTCCCAGTTCCTAGCCTGGCACCTAGCTCATGATTATAAATATGTGTAAAATGAATGAATAAATGAAAGCATGGCTCTGATAGGTTAAAGCTGCCAGAGAGCTGATGTGGCTGGACCTTCTCCAAATCCGTGGTGTAGACGTCTTCGTTGGGATCCTGGGAAACGTGGATTCATACTCTCACACTCACCTGCTGTGTGACCTTGAGCCAATTCCTTCACCTCTCTGGTCCTCAGTGTCTTCCTCTGTTAAAAGGCGATAATCATTGTACCCACTGCAGAATGTTGCCTTTGGGATGAAATAAGACTAAAGAGCCCGGAACTCCCAAGTTTGAGGCTGGGAGCTACACAGTATCAGGCTATTTATGACTGCTGTGCTTAGTGTTTCCAAATAGCAGAATAGGCTCTCTTGGGGGGTACAGGGGTGCGCACGGTGGAAGGTCAAAGAACTTCAACTACTGGGCTGGGGGCAGGAGGTCAGAGCAGTGAGGTGCCACCTTGCCCTGAGCTTCAGCCTCTCACTGGTTCCGGGCTATAAAGAAGCCAGCCCCATGGAGCTCTGATTTAATTAGCTCTGTGATATTGCCCTATCGATCACTCATTTCAAGTCTGCCAACTGGGGGATGAGTGGTTTGCCCATCATGCGCTCACTTATAGGAAGGAAGAGCAGGTATTGACTTGTTTATTCAAGCCCAGCTGGGGAGCCCCCCGAAGCACCCCCACGCCATCCTCCTCGCACACATATTGGAGTTTGGATAAATCTCTCTCTTCTCTGCGCTCATCAGCAAGCCCTTTATCCTTCTCCCTGGGCTTCCAAGGTTCTCCCCACCCCCTCATCACCTCTTCTCCGTTTGAATTAGCTTTAATATCTTTGTGATGGAAAAAAGTGTTTGCTTCATCTCCGGTGCTACCTGCCCTAATTGTTTCCTGCATCTGAGTAATACCTCATTCATTGGTAATCCGTCCTCACTCTACTGTCTTTAGCCCTGCCTTGTTTGTTCTGCAGCTGACAATGCTGGGCCTGGGGTTGGGGGACCCCGTCAACTTGAGGTTTACTTGGGGCTCTTCTTGCTCTTGTCCTTCCTGTTTATCTGTTTCTCTTCATCTCTTCGCTTCCATTTTCCTTTCCTGGACTTCCCTTCCCTTCCCCCCCCTTCCACCCTCCTCCTTCCCCTCTCTTCCTCCCTCCCCTCCCCACCCCTCCAAAATCCCCACCCACACCCTACCCCACTCTCTTGGTCCAACTTCCTCTCATCCTTTCTACTGCCAGCTCCCTCCTTTTCCCTCACTCAGCCTTCCCTCTTTTCCTGGAAACAGAGTTCCAATGAGCTTAAGCATGAGAGGCTGGCAGGAAAAGGAATGCTCCACTACAACCCAGGCAGCTGGGCTCTGTGACTGTCCCCACCATGGGCCATGTGTGATTCCTGGTTCCCTTCTCATTGGAGCCACAGCAGCCAGAGATGGGGGTTTCCCCACATATGTGACACTCAACATGAGCTCCAGGGACTCTGGTCAGGGGGCAGGAAGAGAGGGGCTTGGGGTCTCATAAGTCGGGAAATGCTGCACAGTACGTAGGGGACTCTTGAAAAATCACCGAACACACTGGGCAAATAAAGGCTCTGAGAAGGCTTGTGGGAATGAAGCCTGCTGAATTTTGTTTCATCCAAATATTTCTGATCTCATTCACTTTACCAAGTGCTAGGAGGAGCTAACTGGCTTGGGAACTGTTAGCCTTGTGGACCAGCTCTCTCGCCCCTCTTCCTTTAACAACCAAATCCTGTCTGCGTTCTGCCTTCTCAGAGGCACCAGCCTCCTGAGGAGGACCTAACGACTCCCCATCTGTGCCCAGAAGAGATAAGTTTGAAACTCTGCCAGAGAATTAGCACAGTCCCTCTTCCGAGCTTGTCTCTGGTTGTGTGTCCCCGAAGGGCAGGCAATCGGGGGGAGGAGACACTTGGCAGTCAGACACAAGTTCCAATCCCAGCTCCGCCACTTGATGGCTGAGGCTTCCTGGGCCCGTCGCCAAAACCCTCCTGTCTCAGTTTACTCACCTGTTAAATAGGATCGTGACACCTATACCACAAACACCACTGGATCACACAAGAAACCATTAAGATAGTGTCCACAAAATGCGGGACTTGAAGGTGCTCAGTACATTTGGGGTGTGTGTGTGTGTGTGTGTGTGTGTGTGTATGTGTGTGAAGGCAAATTTCACATAACATAAAATTCATCATTTTATTTATTTATTTATTTATTTATTTATTAATTATATATTTATTTTTAAAGATTTTATTTATTTATTCGACAGAGATAGAGACAGCCAGCGAGAGAGGGAACACAAGCAGAGGGAGTGGGAGAGGAAGAAGCAGGCTCATAGGGGAGGAGCCTGATGTGGGGCTCAATCCCACAACGCCGGGATCACGCCCTGAGCCGAAGGCAGACGCTTAACGACTACGCCACCCAGGCGCCCCAAAATTCATCATTTTAAAGTTTACCGTTCAGTGGTATTAGCACATTCACAATGCTGCACAGTCCCCGCCTTTGGCTTCCAGACATTGTCGTCACCCCAAAAGGAAATCACGTACCCATTAAGCAGTCATTCTCTATTACCCCTCTCCCTAGCCCCCTGCAACCAGCACTCTGCCTTCTGGATGTTTCGTGTAAGTGGGCTCATACAAGAGGTGACCTTTTGGGTCTGGCTTCTGCCACCGAGCCTGCTTTCAAGGTTCAAGCCCGTATCAGTGCTTCGCTCCTTTCGTGGCAGATTCACGTTCCGTACTATATTTTGTTGATCTCTTCATCACTCAGTACTTTTATTGGAGCTCCTTTTGGTAAAGGGTCATGCTCTAGTCAAATGGATTTGTAGGAATCATACTGCAGCTAGAATTAAACGTTAATAAGAGATGGTCGGCTGTGGTTGATAGAGCTCGGGACTGGAAGTGAGGAGGTCTGGACTCTGCTTTTGATTTTGCTGTGTGACCTTGGGAATCCCTCTTCCCCTCTCTGGGTCTCAGTCTTCTCACCTATAAAACAGGGCTGGTCAAGATGATTTCCTGCTCCAGCGTCCTCCATGTCTAGAGAGATCTCTGGGCTTTCCAACAGGGTCACCCCATCTGCAGAAAACTCATCTTAAGAGTATTGGAAGCCTGGTTTGTCAGATTCTCCATTCACGTATCAGACCCTGGCTGATGCAGGTGGAAGGGCCTCAGCATTTCCATCCGTAAAACCAGGAGGAAAAGTGTTGAATTAAGCTTCGGTTTTACGCTCCTGTGGATTACATGCTAAGTGTAATGGAGCCAGCATTTCTGTAGCTTTCCCTGACCGGCGTGATGATGGGGCTGGGATTAGTCACACTTGATTTGAAAAACCAACGCTCATGAATCGAATCCATTTGCCAGCAGCCTGGTCAACTGCTTTCCAGGAAAGAGGTTCCATTGAATCTTATAGTAATACCCGTGAGCACCCAGGATTTGAATTTTCTCTGTGGTAGCTCTTCGGCAAGACATATTTTGACAAACTAAAAATGCCTGCATTTATTTCTGTTAAAATGGAGCAATTGGTGAATGGAATCTAATTAGAAATTAATGAGCACTCTAGCATAGGAGCCCCACTCCTGACATCAGGACTGTGGTCACGAGAGCTCCCTTGTGAATGGAGTGGAGAGAAGAATCTATTTGGCATTCATAGGAATCCACTCTATCCCCTCTCTGAGTTCAGGGATCTGGCCTTGGGGATAGAAACCTCACAGGTGGGCCTTAGAGGAAAGGTCTACGCTATTTGTGGACACACAGGAAACCCACACCTCCTGAGTGCTACACAGCCAATAGCTGCCTCCTTGGGCAAGTTATAAAAGGTAGCATTAAGGATTAGACTGTATCCTCCAGGAGGGAAAGAACCATGTTGCATCCCTCATCATGCCCACTGTTTTCTCGCTGGTGCTAGCAGGTGCTCAATAAATATTTGTAACTTGCCCTAGAGCTAGGAAGCTGGAATGTGGTCAATGTGGGATTTGAACCCAGGCAACCTTAGACCAGGAGCTCTGGGCTTCCCACCTGGCACAAGCTTCCTCGTCTCACATGCTTCACGTGGTGTTGTCATGGTCCTCCACTAGAGCCTGAGCTGCGAGAGGAGGAGTCCTTTCTTCATTTTCATATCTCCAATCTCCAGCTCAGTACAGGTTCTATCTACAGTAGGTGCTCAATAAATGCTCATCATATTGAGTTGGATAAGATCTCAGTGAGCCAGGGCAATCTTTCTGTGGTAGGAGGAACCAGAGTTTAAGACAGAGAGCTAGAACGATGGTATATTTCAGGTCTCAGCCCAGAGCCTGGCATACAGTCAGAGCTTAATATTGGTGGGCTAAACAGAAATGTCTACATCCACCTCATTCAATCCAAGAGAATGAACCACATTGCAGGAGGGACATTGAAAAATGTCGTCATGTGAGATACATTGCTTGGGAGACAGTCATAGTTAGGACATGCTCTCAGTACCTCCAGAGGGGTTGTGTTGGATTGGGTTGCGAGGAAACTGATTCTGAGATGGAAAGTTGCATGTAGAAGAGTTACTGGGGAGTGATCTTAAGAGGTACACCTAGAAGGAGGGAAGGAAGAAGGGAAGGTGGGAAGGAAGGAAGGAAAAAAGGATGGGAGGGAGGACGGGAGGGAGGGAGGGAGGGAGGAAGGAAGAAGAGAAGGAAGGAAGGAAGCAAGGGCAGATGGGAGGGAGGGAGGACAGGAGGACGGGAGGGAGGGAGGGAGGAAGGAAGGAGAGAAGGAAGGACGGGAGGAAGGGAGGGAGGGAGGAAGGAAATACGGGTAAAGACAAGACCTTGATCCACGATGTGATTGCTACTAAGGCCTCCCTCAGCTGATCATACAGGAAGCTCTGCAGCCAAAATAAATCTTCAGACTTGCCCCAAATTGAGCTATGGGCTGGGCTTTTGTGTGCCCACATAGCCAGTCACAGTCATACAAGTCAGAGGTGTGACCTTGGACAAGGTCGGTCCCATTGACGGAGGGCATCTCAGGGAGGCATGCAGCCCTGGGCCATCAGCAGCTGGGGGCTGGCAGGGCGTCAGTCCTGAAGAGTGTGTCTCTGCAGCTGGATCCCTACAGTAACTCCAGGGATGGTGACTCGCTCTGTCCCCTGGCTTCCAAATGGCAGACCTGGGATGTATACCCTGGTTTCTGAAGCCTGGGTATCCTTCTGCTCCATCAATGGACTCATCCTGCCATAACCATACAAAGCACACCTGGCCCTAGCACACAAAAGAGCACAAACCAGTGCTTGGGGAGATTAAAGGGGAATGGAATGGCTGGCAGGTGTCTGCTCTGGGCAGTGACCATTAGCAACTAAGGGACAAAGGCAAGTAAATGCTAATCTGTGATCTGAGTAAGTGGGATGATCTCGATTTCACAGGCAAGGTAGAACGCAGGCTTCCACGTCTGCTATCGCAGTGCCTGCTTCACTATGTCACACCTTACGCAAAGGGGCGAGGAACAGATCGTACCTCTTCTGTATGCCATCCACACTGTGAGAGGCGTTACTGCCTTCCTCCTCCTCCTCTTCTTCCTCTTCCCCTCTGCCTCTTCCTCTTCCTGCCCCCTGCTCCTCCATCTTTGGTAGGACTTTTCTCATGTAATATCTTCACAACCCTGGGAGGTAGCAATTATAGATTTTTACAGAGGGAGACACTGAGGCTCTGAGAGTTGAGCGGATTGTCCAAGGTCACACCCATGGTGAGGACAGAAGGAGAAAGAAGGAAGGCCTCAAAGCAACTTCCTTACCCATAGTTTCAAAATTAAGAGTCGGGTCTTGGAGTTTTAAGTTAAATGGCCAATACACTCCAAAGTCCTGTGGATTCTCAGCTATCCATGAGTCAGCCCTGGGGGAAGCCATAAAAAGAAAAAAAATCCCATGATCAACTGGATTTCTGTGCACACAATTATTGCTTCTCAAACTCAGTTCCAACTGGGGATGATTGGGCCCTCATGGAGGGGGGTGGTGGTGGGTGGGGTTTTCCAAGACCTGCTCACAGCAGAGAGCATCCTAAGAGGTGCTCCAAAGCTTGACACGTCCTTCATATGACTAAGACTTGCTTTATTCTGTTCTTATCTTCCTTCCCCAGCAAGGGAGATTTTTAGTCAATGGATCGTGTAAGGGAATCAGTGGCTGAAACATTACTAAGAACTTGATTAGCTATCAAGGGTGAGGGGGTTCTTTGCCAAACTTGGGGCTCGGCAGTTCAAGGATGAGGCCTCGTTGAGGAGGAGGCTGACTAGAATTGGTCCTCGATAGAGTCCTGGGTGGAGAGATCCAAATTTCTTGGTAAGGAATTTGAGGCTCAGAGAGATCAGGCTAGAAGATAACACAGCAGGTTCCCACCTGGTCTTTAACATTTTCCCTGTGCTCTGCTCACAATCCTTGATGCCAGACAGGAGATAGAAGAAAATAGTTCAGTATATCTGACAAAGAATCGGTATCCAACATATAGAAAGAACTCATACCACTCAACAGGAAGAAAACACAAGCGATCTGATTGAAATAATGGGCAGGAGATCTGCATAGACATTTTCCCAAAGAAGACATATAAATGGCCACAAGAAAGACGCTCAGCATCATCAGGGAGACGCAAATCGAAACCAGGATGAGATATCATCTCACACCTGTCCGAAGGGCTAGTATTAAAGAGACAAGAAACAGCAAGTGTTGGGGAGGACACGGAGAAAAAGGAACCCTTGTGCACTGTTGGTGGGGATGCAAGCTGGTGCAGCCGCTCTGGAAGACAGCATGGCGGTTCCTCAAAAAGTTAAAAATAGAGCTACCTTATGACCCAGCAATTGCACTACTGGGTATTGATCCAAAGAAAATGAAAACACTGATTTGAAAAGATACAGGCACCCCTATGTTCACTGCAGCATTACCTACAATAGCCAAGATATGGAAACAACCTAAATGTCCATCGATGAATGAATGATAAGGAAAATGCAGTGTGTACACACACACACACACACACACACACACACACACACACACACAGAGGATTATTACTCAGCCATAAGAAAGAATGAAATCTTGACATTTGCAACAACATCGATGGGGCCTATGAGGGCATTAAGTGAAATAAGTCAGGCAGGGAAAGACAAATACCGTGCGATCTCACTTATATATGGAATCTTAAAGGAACATAAAAAAAACCAGCAGAAAAAAAAACCACAACAAAACCCTAAGCTCATAGAATCTTAGAATAGATTACTGGTTGCCAGAGGTGAGGGTGGGAGATGTGCAGAAATTAGTGAAGGGGTCTAAAGGTACAAACTTCCAGTTACGCATAAATAAGTCACGGGGATGTCATACACATCACAGCAACTACTGTTAACAATGCCGTATTGCACATTTGAAAGCTGCTAAGAGAATAAATCTTTTTTTTTTAAAAGATTTTATTTATTTATTTGACAGAGAGAGACAGCAAAAGAGGGAAGACAGCAAGGGGAGTGTGAGAAGGAGAAGAGGGAGAAGCAGGCTTCCCGCTGAGCAGGGAGCCTGATGCAAGGCTCGAAGCAAGGCTCGATCCCAGGACCCTAGGGTCATGACCCTAGCCGAAGGCAGACGCTTAACGGCTGAGCCACCCAGGCGCCCCTAAGAGAATAAATCTTAAAAGTCCTATCACAGGAAGAAAGATTCTGTAACTATGTATGACGATGGATAGTAACTAGACTCATTCAATTGTTATGTTGTACACCTGAAACTAATATAATGTCATATGTCAATTAAACCTCAGTGGGGAAAAAAAGTCACAATTCAAGAGAGGAGAGAAATCTCAGAAGGCTTCTGAGAGGTGGTGACTTTTCAGTTAGACCCGAACTCACAAAGAGTATCCCCATCTCTTCACTGAGGACTCTTCCCAGCTTCACTTTCATTCATTTACTCCACCACTATTCTTTAGGAAGGGTGCTAGAAGCTGAGGATACAGAGGGATATTAGAAAAACGGTGGCAGAGAGATGAAGAAATAAGTAAGCACACCACTAAGTGTGTAGGTGGTAGGAGCCAGAAAGAATGGGAACAGTTGATGAAAAAAAGAAAAGCAGGGTTGAGAGGCTGCATCTATTCTAAAAATTCTCATGCAGATGATTTCTCTTTCAGAGCCTCCTGGAAAAAGTCCTGCTTTGTGGAATATTCTTAAGAGAGAACTGAAGACACAATTTCTTTATCAAAAGTGAGCTGTCACATTCTCTGATTAGGTGTTGGTGCACCTCTTCTGGCTGTAGTGTTAACAATAATCACTGCCAAATGCTGTTATTTGCCATACGCCAACAACTTGACTGTCTTCATCCCTAGGATCTTTACAGTCACCTATTGCTTTTGCTGTACAGATGCAGAAACTGAGGCTCAGAGCTGTGACGGAAGCTCACACCTGAGCCCAAAGTCCATGATCTGGTCTCCTGTGCTCACTGCCACCCAGTAAGGAGGACCTTTTTTCCTAGCAGGATGTGGCTGGCGATGGCTCCAGAAGGTGTGTGTTTTGAGAGGGTGAGTGGTGGTGATGGCAGCTGATCACCAGCCCCACAGCACTTGGTGCCCCAAAAGAGCTGTTCAGTGCTTTCTATATGCACATCCTGGTCAGGAAATACTTTAGGAGGGTGTGTCTTTGGAGAGGACTGACTGGCTCCAAGATCCCTCTGGGCAATCATGCATTGCAGTCTGCAAGCCACTCTCAGCCTCAGGGCAGGGGTGTCCTTGTGTATTTCACGTAAGTTTCCCTTTCTAATACACCCAGGCCGGAAATGCACAAGGCTTTTAGGAAAGGGAGGCTGAATTGCATGGTGATTACACTCTGGGGCATGAGTATGCTCCCACCTCTGGCTGTCCGAGCTGTGTGACCCTGGTGCCTTCCTCACCTGGCTCTTCAGTTCCCTCTGTGGTTAATGGGGTCAATACTGCTTAATACACATTCAATGGAGCTGCACGAACACAGCATCCAGCATGCACTCCCTTCTTTCTTTCCCTCCCTTCTTCTCCCACCAGTGCTGGAGTAGGACAAATGGGGTTCTTCTATTTTGTTTTGTGAATGTGGAATATGTGGCTCCAAAGCCAGGGCCACATTTTTTTTTTTTAAGATTTTATTTATTTGAGAGAGAGACAGAGACAGAGCATGAGCAGGGGGGAAGAGGCAGAGGGAGAAGAAGCAGACTCCCCGCTGAGCAGGGAGCCTGATGCGGGGCTCCATCCCAGAACCCTGAGATCATGACCTGAGCTGAAGGCAGATGCTTAACTGACTGAGCCAGCCAGGCGCCCCCAGGGCCACATTCTGGAAAAGGCTTCTAATACAGGCCTTTGCCTTATCCCCAAGAAAGCCTGACTACATGCCAACGTTTTGTTGATTTAAGAACTTGGTGTGCCTGCCACCTCCAAGGCACTACACATTCTGAAAAGTTCCTCCCAGTCCAGCCATTAATCACCCTCTATAACTGAATAACACAGCAACTGGTAATTAAGGTATTGGTTTGTCAGTGTGTTTACTCCAGGGCTCTCCCTCTAGCCTGTGAGCTTCATGAGGGCAAGAACTATGCCCCCTTTTATTCACAGTTGGGTCGCTACTGCCTGCCCCAGTGTGTGACACATTGAAGATTCTCAGTAAATGTTGGCTGAATAAAGGCATGAATGGATGCAAGGGTTCAAGGCTAGATTTCTCCCAGGTACTGCACTAAGTGAGAGAGAGGGGTTGGCAACTAGCAAGAGTAATGATAATGCTGAAGATAATGATGATGATGATGACGGTGGTTTTGGCGGCCATGACGGTGATGATGATGGTGTTGGTGGTGATAGTGGTGATGGTGATGATGATGATGGTGGTGATGAAGATAATGATTATGGTGGACATGATGGCGATGGTTGATGAAATCTCTGTGTGGTCAGTTTCACCGCTTAAATGATTCACCTCTAAATTGCTTCTGGCTATAACATTCAATGGCTCCAAATAGCAACAGAAAATGCTTTTTGCAAAAACTGACAAAAAGGCATACCGTCTACATGCTGGACTTCACTGTTGGTAAGATTTGTGAGAAAGGGCTACATCCTCATGTGCTCTAGTCACCTAGCCCATTTTCCTGTCCAGCAAATGCTCCATGCTCCGACCCATCTCAGGGCCTTCATGCTGGTATTTCCTCTGCCTGGAACACGGTTTCCCCTTCCCTCAAAAGGATATCAGCTCAGCATCACCTCCACAGGGAGGCCCTCCTGCCCACCCTGTCTAAAACAGTGCTACCTCACACCCCATCATCATCCTAGATTGTTCTCTCGTCTCTCCAGCTGGAATCACCTTATCGGTTTATCCTATTCCTTGCCTCCAGCACTAAAACATGCCCCACGAAAGCTGGGCTGTGTCTTTCTTGATTATCGAGTTATCCCCAATGACTGGATAAGTGACTGGCAAAAAAAAAATAGACATTTAATAACTATTAGTGGAACGAAGCACGGGATACATGAATTGTATCTCATGTTACATAGAGATGCCCACATTGTTGTCCGTGGTCTCTGATTCTCTCAGTCTCAGATAGGAGATGCCACATCCCATTTCCAGTCCCCTGAGTCACCAAGTGTCATGCCTGATAAATGGCCATCATTGTGGGAAGGCACCAGACCTTCTTTCTTGGCTGGAGCTGACACCAGTGCCTCCTGCCAAATGTGGGCGAGGGAGCCGAGTCTGCACTCTGAAGGACCAGCAGGAGGTGGGTGTCCCGGCCCGTGTTGTTTCTGGAAAAACAGTCCACTTTCTCTCTACTTGTGAAATCCACTGTCACCCTTTTGTAAAGATGTCTGAGAAAGTGTAAAACCACATTTCTCGGGTCTGGGGACGCAATAGTTTGTGCAATTATAACTCAACACATCACAGGAGTCAGATTGGCGCTCGTTGCCTGCATAATTCATCACTCCTTTTCCTGTCAGGGTCTAAGACCTTTCATATCTGGGAGACAAAAAAATTAAGTTTACATTGCTCGATTAAAAATTCAGAAGTTTAAGGGCAAGAAAAGAGGAGGATGTGAATTGTATCATCATTAAATAGACAGAGATAAATAAGGCATTGGAAGAGGAAACATGAAAAAAAAAAACAACCTTGCTGGTAACTTGTCATTTCTCAGAGTTAAGAATGTCAGTAGAAACTTCATTAATTTCTTCTCTCTAATGGTCAAGATTCAGGGGCTATGGCAGGATGGGAGATGAGGGGCTTTGGGGCTCAGAGGGTATTCTAATTCTTCCTCCCTTCCTCCCTCCCTCGCTTTCGTCCTTCCTTCCAAATTTTATTTGAATTCCCACTCCTTACAAGCCACCCTGGAAAGCCCTAGGCATATGAAGTGAATAAACCAGGGTCCTATATTGATGAAGGACCTGAAGGTTATTTGAAGAAAAGTCCATTACATCCCAGAGTGATCAATGATGTGATGGTAGCAGCAGAAGGAGCTGTGGGTGTCCAGAGGGGGCACCTGATCCAGCCAGGGAATAGTTTGGAAGGTTCTGAGAGAAAGCGATGCTTGAGTTTGTTCGTAAAGAAGGCATAGGTACTAGTCAAGTGATGGACAGGAAATGGAGTGACGAATGACATTCCTTGTAGGTGTCAACAACGCGTGCAAAGGCTCAGAGGCATGATAAGATACGGTGCATTTTTGCAGAGTGTGTGGACTGGCTGAGTGGGGGTGTGGCAAGAGGGAGGCAGGGCTTAGGTCCTTGAGGACCTTGTGAGATGCATGGAGGAGCTTGTACTTAGCTCCCACCAGGTGGAAAGTTCCTTGAGGGGAATGAAGAGGACCATGGTATTTAATAAAGGATGGTTGGTCAAGTGAGGATTCCATGATAAAGTGACTTTGAGCAGAGATCTGGGCGGTGTGAGGAGGGGACAGGCCAACAGGACATCAGGGGGAGATTCTTCAGGCAATGGGAACAGGTATGCCCTGAGGTGGCATTGCAGTGCGGGTCTATCTGTGATGTTCTCTTTCCTAGCTAGGGGTAAATTCCTTTCTTCCCTCCCTCTTCCCCTCTCTCCCCCCCTCCCTCCCTGTTCAATTCAGCACGTACTTTCTTGAGCACCTGCTATGTGGGGGCATGGGTCAGATGGAGGGGGAGGTCATGTGCTCTACCAGACCCAACATCTACCCTCAGGGGGTTCACAGATGGCAGGAGAGACAAAGCCACACTGGACACAGCCTGATGGCCCCAGCAGGTACAGAGAGGGCTAAATAAAACAGAAATGAAGGAACAATTTGTCTGGTAAGGGTAGGACTCACCTTGGACTTAAAAGGCAAGTGGAATTTTTTTAGACTCTTTGTTTTAGTACCATAAATACTTCAGATAAGTGTACAGCTTGATAAATTCTCACAAGATGAATGCCCCTGTGTAACCAGCACCTTGATCAAGAAACAGAATGTGGCCAGCTCCCCAGAAGTCTCTTGAGACCCCTTCCAGCCTCTCCCAGGGAACCCCCAACCTGACTTCCAGCAGCATAGGTTAATTATGCCCGTTTTTATGTACAGTATGCCCTCTTTTGTGGCTGGCTTCTCTTGCTTAAGATTATGTTTGTCAGATCCATCCGTGTTGTGTGTAAGCGTATCTCATTTATTCCCACTACTGTGCAGAATCCCAATGTGTGAATACGCCACGATTTTTTTTTTCCCTTTGGCCTGTTCTGCTATTGCTGGAGCCTTGCGTTGTTTCCATTTTTGTCCATCCCAGGTGGTGCTGCTATGACATTCTGGTATATGTCTTTTGGTGAACATATGCACGCATCTCTGTTGGGTATGATCTGGGAGTAAACTTGATGGGTCAAGGGGTGGGCATATGTTGAGCTCCGGCAGACATAGCCAGACAGGCTTCCAAAATGGTTGTACCAATTAACACTCCCACCAGAAGCGTGCGAGCGTTTGAGCAACGTAGCCTTACTAACGCTCCGGATTTTCTGCCATTTTCTTTTTACTTTATTTCGTGTTCATTCTCGTGGGGGTGAGATGATATTCCATTGAGGTTTTAATCTGCATTGCTTCAAAGGCTGATGTGGTGGAGCACATTTTTGTATGTTTACTGGGCATTTGCTCATCCTCTTGCAGTGAAGTGCTTCCCCCTCCCCCACTGGGTTGTCTCTCTTTTTCTTATTGGTTAGAAGGTGTTCTTTATATATTCTGGATATGAGTTCTTGATTGAATATACCGTTGAGAGGATCTCTCCCATTTCGTGGGGTGGTTTGCCTTCTTGTTCTCTTAATGGTCACATTTGATGGACAGATGTTCTTACTTTAAACATAGTGCATTTAAATTTTTTGTTGTTACAGCAAGATAGAATTTTCTCAAGCTTATTAGAATGCAGAGAGCAGGCTTTTCCAGTGCAGGGAGGGTTTTGAGCAGAGGTGGAGAGGTGGGAAGGTCAGAGCCTTGGAGGAAACAAGCACCATCAGCTGTGACCTGACTCTCAGGGGGTATAGGAGTCTGGGGATGGGGGTGAGACTAGAGGGGGTGTTGGGGGCTCATCACGAGGGCTTTCTACTGCCATGCTGTGGAGTTTGGACTTCCTGAAGTCCACGGAGAGCTGAAATTTTGAGCAAGGGCTGCCAAGACCAGGGTGGGTATTAGGAATATTCATCCAACAAGTGCCCCGTTGCAGGTGGTGGGGTGAGGGAGAGCCAGGGGAAGCAGGGCTGGTAGGGGGTGGGGAAGGTCCAGCATGGACAGACTTGGGACAGCTGCATAGACAGGGCTTGGCATTCTTTCACTCCAGATGGGGCTAGACTGAAGATGGGGGTGTGGGGATACATTCATGGATGACATATCCTTAAGGATAATGTCACAGCCCTTTTAGGATTGGACTCAGTCTGGCACATTTGCTCTTATGTAAAAACTCAGAGAACAAGCAGATGATTCAGAGGGTCACAAACCAATCCTCCATCTATCAGCCCTGAAAGCCTTGGGAAAGGTGGGGGAAGCATGCCTGTGCTGTGTCCTGGGAGAAACCTGGTTCCTTGAGGTGGAAGACAGGGCAGAAGAATTGGGGGTCATGAGCAGGAGGCCTAGGTCTACCTTAGCTCACTGCTGTGTGTCCTTGGGGACGTCTCTTCCCCTCTCTGGGCCTCAGTTTCCTTGTCCACAGAGAGGGTTGTGAGATTCAGATGAACTCAAGGACAGGAAATTCTTGGTGGCTAATACTTCACAAATGTAAGGGATTACTGGATGTCCCCGTCCCCAGGAATTGTGAAGTCAGAGAACTTGGTAAACCCTGCTAACAGTTACAGAAGAAGTGGTCTAAGGGGCCAAGGCTGCTGGATTTGACCCAGAACTGAAGACGTCCATTACCTGTGCTTTTTCACTTCATAAGTCTCCGGGACTTGGCCACCAATGCCCAACTCCCCTCTCTGGAATCTGAACATTATAAATCCCAGGTATGGACGCTGAAAGTATATATTTTCACTGTCAATGTATTCTTTAGTTTCTCTAAATATATTTTAGATGGTTGAAAAAATAATAATAACCACACCCTTTTAGCACATCCTCAGGGCAGAACACCATGCTGGCCTGGAAGTATAGGCAGAGCAGTGCCATGAGCAGAAGCACAGGGTGGGAGATGGTGTGGGGGGCTCAAAGGGCCTGTGACAGTGAGTTGTGTGTGTCAGCTTGGGTAGGCTCTGGCACTCGGTTATTCAATCAAACACTAATGGAGATGTTGCTGTGAAGGTATTTTGTAGATGTAGCTAACATCTACCCGCAGTTGATTTTAGAGAAAGGAAATTATCCTTGATAATTTGGGTGGGCCCCACCCAATCAGTTGAAAGGCTTTAAGCAGAACTAAGGTTTTTCCGAGGAAGAAGTCCTGCTTCAGCTCCGGCTTTCAGACTGATGAATTGTTCTACAGATTTTGGACTTACCAGCCCCCACAACTGCACGAGCCAAGACCTTGAGATAAATCTCTCGATATGTCTAGATCTACATGTAGAGACTAGTCTTGTTTCTCTGGAGACCCTTGATGGATACAGAGCCCCAAGTGAGAACTTAAGCCTGGGGTGGGGGCGGGGCAGCAGGAGATGAGGACCAGCCTCTTCCATCTTCCCTCGCCACTCCAGCTCCAAAGACCTTTCTAGTCTTCAAACATGCCAAACATGTTCTAGCTGCCAGAGCTTGACACTTGCCCCTCCCTCCACCCAGGAAACTCCTCCCCCAGGAACATGCATGCCCTGTGCCACCACTTTACCACTTCATCTGCCCAATGACAACTTCCTGGAGACACTTTGCCTGACTATTTTAATCTAAAATAGCCACTGTCCTCATCCTTCTTTACTCAGATTGATTTTTTCCCCGATGCTTATCAGTACATGCTATTTTACATATTTCTTTCAATTGTCTGTCTTGCGCACTGAGATATGAGCTCCCTGACACCAGAGACATTCTTTTTTCATTCCTGTGTTCCAGTTCCTAGCACAGTGCCTGGCGCGGAGTAGGCAGCCAGTGGGCTCTAAATTGTGGTAGGTTTTTGAGTACCGTGCCAAGTCATTAGAAGGAGTTTAAACCAGCTTCCACCGACCAATCTCCTCTTGACAGCCGTGGACTCCCGGAGAGATGCCATGGGGGGAACTCGCAAAGAGGAGCCAGCGAGAAACAGCTTGGAGGCACTTGACAATTTTCCCTTATCTCCTGTGATCCACGTTGCCTGGCCAAGTCGTTCATGAAGGAGGCCTTATGATGCATCTCAAAAAAGCAACCACGGCCTCTCAATCACTCAGCAAATTTTGGAAGGAAAAACAGATATCAAAAACGAAAGTGCACAACGGTAATATATGATATCAGATCCGTCATTCTTTACAGCAACATGGACGATGGCGTTTGGCAAACAGCAGTTGCACCCAAAAGATAGACAGGCAGTTTTGACACGTCTTGCCAGAGAAGAATTACCCTCCCCACCCTCGGCCCCCTACCCTCCTGGCCCGATCAGGAGGAATGACAGAATTACAAACAAATCAATCAGGCAGAGAACAGAAGCAGTGGAGACTCAGGGCTTGGGTGGTAATAACAAGATGGAGTGCCAGGGTACTTAGGTATCAGTGTATTCTTGACCACAGGAGAATGGGTGGCTGCCCACGAGAGGGGAGGTTTTGGGTTCTGGGAGGACTCGCAGCGTCCAGTACATGGGGCAGTGATCTGTCCATGGTGCTGAATCCCACAGGTCAGTGTTAATTGGTGTTGGAGAGAAGTAGTCACAAGGGATGGTTATCAGCCATTTACTTCTGTCTGAGAATGAGATGTGAACTGATGAAGCTGGAGTGGGGGGACAGACATCCAAAAATCAGAAACACATAAGCTTACAAAGTCCATTTGATAATATAAATAAAAGAAACAAGTTGTAAGACAATAGGGAGTGGAAGGGATTGTGATTAACAAAATGGCACATACCCCCTCTGAACAGGACAACTGTCCCTCAATTCCAACTGTTTGAGACCATGTGTGAATGTGAGAACAGTGTTGCCAGTCAGAATATATAAGAGCTATAAACCTCTTTTATGTGCAATCTCCTGATTTTTAAAATGCTGGCGGCTAATTAAAAATCATTCTAGACTAAAGCCTTATTTTAAGGTGGAGGGCTTGAGCCCCAGAGAGGGGGAGAGGACTTGCTCAAAGCAGTTCAGCAAGTTGGCAACAGGATAAGGCCTAGAATCTCACTGTTTGATTTCCAGTTCAGTTACTGTCCCCTTCCCTGTAGCTTGCCTTTCTGTTTGACAGAGCAAGCCTTCTGTCTGAGCACTGGATCTAGAAGAGACAGGTGAGAGGGTGGAATATGGAGGAAGATGTTTTACCAAATCAGTCCTAAATTTTGAAAGAGCATTGGATAGCCAAAATTATTTCAACACATCAGCTCAGCTGAAGTCCCAGACCTAGAAGAGAGAGGCCGAGGAAAGGGGAGAGCAGGATTGGAGGTCAGGGCTGCCTTTGCAAAGATGGATGCCCCTTCTGGACCACCTGCAGGGTTCTGGGTCATGCACGGGGAGCACTTCTAGGCTCCCTCTTCCTTTTATCCTAATCAAGCTTTACAGGAACAGATCCTGTGACCCCTGTTCTGAATCCCATTAGTATCAACCTCTCCTTGTAGGTGTTCTCTGCACCGACAAACCAGGCAAACCATGGAGGAAAACTAGCCGGGGTGTACCTGGTCTAGCCAGGAGCCCCACCCCTCCTCCATTTCAGCCTCATCCTCCTCCCACTCCCTAGCTTGGACCCCTGAGCCCTCATCCCCCAAATCTGGATGAATCTTTCTCCCTCAGCAATGCTGGGGACACAGTCTACATTAGGTGAATCAACAAGGCCATTTCAGAAGAGACCAAATAGGAAATAAGAGGCCCCATTGCCTAATGGGACTTATCAATTATGATCTTGGGCCATATTTCTTTGAGGGGTGATTGTTTCACGGAGTCTGACATCTCATATAGCTTTAAATTACTCACAACCGGGACGGCTTACAAGATAGCAGTAAAATCAGGAGAGGATTGGGCAATGTAATTATAGTATGGAAATGATGTTGATCACTCAAGCAGGGAGCAGACCTTGAATCGAAAGCCCTGCTTTGTCTCCCCACCCCCTTCCGTCTCCTGCTCCTGCTCGGGGCTGTAGAACACACAACACCTGGGAAACATGGGGTAACCTCACTCCTACTGGGAAGTTGAAAGTTGGCCAGGTCACTGTGCAGGCTGTAATGAGCCATGGTACTCGGGTAGACAAAAAGATCAGGACCAAGGACAGATCCCACAGGTCTTGGCCATCAGGATCTAAAGGTCAGGAAGGCAAGAGTCTGCAGGAGTTGCCCCCTCCCTAAGTTTGTGGAGGTAACAATTCCCCAAACTCTTAATATATGTCAATAATTATATTAGCACCTGGGATTATAGAATTTTTTCCTTCCTTCCTTCCTTCCTTCCTTCCTTCCTTCCTTCCTTCCTTCCTCCTTTCCTTCCTTCCTTCTTTCCTTCCTTCCTTCCTTCCTTCCTTCCTTCCTTCCTTCCTTCCTTCCTTCCTTCCTTCCTTCCTTTCCTCCTTCCATTTCTTGAATACTTCCCTCATACGAGACACTATGTAAATTTTTGAGCATACAGAAATGAATTATTTCAACTGTTTAATGAACATATACTACATGTAGACATTGTGCTGGAATCCAGATAGAGAAAAACTTACTGCTTATCTTATTTATTCAAATACTTATTGATGATTAACTAGTTTGCAGGATGGATAAACTGCTCCTCAAATCCATTTCCTCTTCTTCCTGAGCACACAGGTAGGTTACATTTTCCGGCCTCCTCTGAAGCTGACTTGACTGAATTGTAGCCAACAGAATATGAGAAGAAGTGATGTGGGTCAATCCCTGGCTCATAAGACCCTCCTACATGTTATCTTCCATAATCTTTCCCCAACCTGCCAGGTGGGTATCAACACCCAGAGTGATGCTAGAAGGCCACTTGTTGAATTGGAAGAGCCCTCAGTATACTGGGTCCCTGAATGAACAAGTGGAGCATAGTCCCTCCTCCACCCCCAATTCTCTACTGAATTGAACCTGCTTTGTATCATCAGGTGAGCAAGATACACCTAAATTTCTTGAGTGGCAGAAATACGGGGTTTGTCACATCTAGTGGTTAGATTAGATGTTATACAGGCACTGGGGACATAAACATTCATTTGAGCCTTTCCTTGACATTTACTATGTTCCAGACAGCATACTCAGTGCCAGGAATACAGAGCATGGTTCATTCATCCAAGCACGAGGCTCTGAGGTTAAAGAGATAAATGATAAATGGATAATAATGAATTAATTCTACTAACATCCATTAGGTAACTGGTATGCCCCAGTCTTAGTGTTAAGCTCTGGACACACAAAGAATAGTTTATACAAACATGGAATAAGTTTCTCTCATGTGCTGGGCACCGGGTTAGACATTTGGTAACTGAGGATAAACAGGGTCCTTATCTTCAGAGGTTTCACCATTTGATGGAAGAACCCTGTCATGGTGGTGCACTGCGAAAAGTGCTAAAATAGAACTTTTTATGAGATTCTTTGGGGACACAGGAAATGATCTCTGGCGTTGAGGGAGAAGGGGAGGGAGCAGGGGGAACTACAAACATGTGGGAGTTTTAGATCTGGGTTTTGAAGGATGAATATAGGTTTTCTAGGCAGAGACTGGAAGGGAAATCTAGGCACAGGGAACAGCATGTGCAAAAATGGTGTGTCTTGGGGTCAGCTAAAAGTTTGGCATGAATGGAGCTCAGGAATATGTGATAAGGACAGGATCAGGTGAGCAGACCTGAAGCTTGAATCTGGGGCAGATGTTCTTGTTTTTCTACCTGCAGGGTGTGTGTTATTGGAACTGGGGTAGGGGTAGCCCAGAGACAGCATAATAATTCTATTTTGAACTGAGGTGGGAATAGACACTGTCTTATGCCTCTCCCACCTCCATGGGCAGGGACTGTTTTGCTCTCCCTTTCTGAATTATACATCTAATGAGAATGCAACTTTATGACATATTCCACTTAATATTGTCTCCCTTTTGTGAATGAGCAAACTGACAACCAGAAAGGTAAATTATCCACTCAAATCACACAACTGTCTGACCCCAGGGTTTGCATTTAAACCTCCAACTGAGGCCACATTCTTGACGTGCTGGTGGCCCTCAGCAGAGCGGGAAACAGGGTTTCAGTCCCAATGATGCAGAGGCTCTGAAACTCTCGGGGTTAATTGTCTATTTAGCAAAGGCCAAGGAGCTTCCCCTCCCGAAAGCTAATCGGAACTAGCTCAACGCTGAGCTCATGTGCATGTGTGGTAAGGGGCATAAGGGTGTGGGGAGTCCTAGCTGAGCCGGGACTAGCCTGAGCTATGCTGGGAAGGAATAAATCTCTTCATGAGCCAACATTAATACAAGCTTGGCAGGTTCTGGGCAGGCCCCCGGTTGATTATGCCAATGGACGCCGGGGAGGGGAAGATTGAGCTGCCGGGGGTGGTGTGAATGCACATCGTACAGGGTAATGCCTTGAAAATATATAGCATCCAAGCAGGCAGGCAGCTGAAGGCGGGGTGAAGGGGGATGGTGGGGGGGCAGCATCTGTTTGCAATTACAATTACTAGAACCCACCAAACAAGGCTCTCAGAAAGGGTTTTTAGGGCATCTACTTTAGGTGATCTGCAGAGGTACCAATAATTCATTCAACATGCATTTATTGAGCACCTACTCGGTGCCAGGCACTGGGGGTACAGGGCTGACCATCCAGACACAGTGCTGCCCTCATGACCTCACAGTCTGGTAGGGCAAACAGAATAATATAGGCCATCCCACCAACTGCATAAAAAGTGCATTAAGAAGAAGAACAGGCAGTGGTGAAGACCTCTAATGCTTCAGCAGAGGTCATGGAGGACTGCCTGGGAGAGGTGACATTTGAAATGAGAGTTGAAAGATGAATTAGAGTTATCTTGGTGGAGTGTGGATGTATTTAGCAGATGATAGTGGACAGAGGACAAACATATATGGAGGACCCTGAGACAGTAGGATGTTTGGAACTTGTAAATGACAGAAAGGAGGCTAGGGTAGCTGGTGCATGGAGAGTCAGGGCTCAGACAGATCTGGGATTCAAGCAGAAGACAAACCTGGCCTGACCCTGTGGACATTGCAAGTGATTGAACTTCATCATAGAGAAATAGAGAGCCACAGGCGTTTCTAAAGCAGAAGAGTTACTGAACAAATTCTTTTCCCAAAGTCTCACATCAAATCCTCACTGCAACCTGGTGAGACAAATGATAATCCTCATTATTTGGGTGAGAAAATGCAGTTCAGAGAGGTGAAACAATTTGTCTGAAGTCACACAGCAAAAGAATGGCACGCTGTGCCTGTTGTATCCCAAAGACAGTAAGTTGTTCATACAGGTTCCCTAGCCCAATGTTCTAGACTTGTTGAAAAAAAAAAAAAGTTTGGGCTCCAGAATATGAAAAGAAATCTTCCGTCCCTGGATGTACTTTGGTGGGGATTTGACAAAGGTCAGGAGGCTCTGATCAGAATTTGGGAGCCATGGATGGCTGTGTCCTGGAGAAAGAGACTAGTTCCCCCATGACCTGCCTAGAAGTCTGGTTCGGGGATGGCCAAAGGGTCTGCAGAGAGGTCTGGATCTGCAGAATGCCAAGGATCTGCAGAGAGCCAGACATCTCTACCAGGCAGAGCAGAGAAGGTGCCAGTGTGGGCTGCTCGCTTTAGGGTGTGGGAGGCTGAAAAGCTTCCTTGAGTATTAAATCTACTGAAAAGTCAAAAGGAAAATAACAAAAGCCAAAATAAAATGCAAGCTCTTCTCCCCTGGCACTATCAGGCCAGCTCTGGTTTGGAAAGAGGAATCCAATCTATTTGCCATATCTTTGCAGGCTCAGAATCAGCCAAAATAATGGTAATGATGGAGACGAGCAGCAAAAAGCATTCATCTGGCAATAACTAGGCACCTTCCATGAGCCTAACCCTGAACTAGGCATGGGGGATAGAACAGAGAAGAAGGTGGAGATGGAGCTTGCCCTGCTGGAGCTTAGAGTTTTTTTTCCAGAGTAATATTAGTTGTGCTTTTTTGAGAACCTTCTATGTGCCATCAAAACAAGATGATCCATAAACATCTTGAAACCTCGGAGCCACCTGCCTACGGTGTAGCTACCTGTAGTAGACATTGCAGGTCTTGTCTACCTGGCCTGTACACCCAGTCCCCAGCTTCTATGAGTGCTAGTGATTGATGGCTCACAACTTCCCCCCTTCTGGAGACTTGCTCTAGAGTTACCTTGTTCAGAAAAGCCCGGAGACTGCACATCCAGGGGCAATCTGTAGTCAATGGCTAACTCATACAGGAGCTCCCTTGGTTTCCTGTAGGACCACATTTTGGCACCACTGTTCCCCAAATAGAACAGTTGACGGTGCTGTTATAATGACTGCTTAAGACATGTTCTTTTCTAATTTACCTTCTAAGCTGGAGCATTGGTTATGCCCGCCATCTTGGAATTATAAAAATTGAAATGTAGGAAGGGAGGATTCAAATATGGCATGGTAGGGCTGGGTGTATGTGAACTTGGGCCAGTCATGTCCTAGCCCAGGCTGCAGTTTCTTCCTCTGTGAATTGGTGAGAGGAGGGATCTGTCCAATCCTATTCCCACTGTGCATTCTCCTAGATGACCTTGTCTCCCACAACTATGCTCTTCCAGATGTGCAAGGGATGTGCACTAATGGTGGGGCACTAAGAGGTGGACAGATCCTAAAGTGTAGGCTCTGGGAACTCCGGAATGAAATGCATCCTTACTATACACACCACTATCTGCGGATATTTTTAGTGTTGCTGCAGGAGTTTCCCTGAATGAACTTCTCTGTGCCCAACTTCCCCATTCTCTGCTTCCCTACGCTCTGACCGCCACCCCCCCCCCCGCCCCCCGTGCTCTCGTTCTCTGGTAACTGTTTCATTGGAAACTTACTGTCTAGGTCACTGACACTTTTAAGGCACCATCCATGGCCCTATGCCGAACTCATGCAAGAGAAGAGCTCCAAAGTGACCCTATTCCTTAGAGTGTGGGTTCTGAACCACTTACTCCAAAATGTTCCTTACTAGGAATTGCTCCGGACCAGCAGCTTCTTCCTCTAGGATTTCTGTTTCACCCTGGTGCTTGTTTCCTACAACCTGATTCTCCATAGATTCTTGATAAAGGAGACATGCTGTTCTATTTGAAGATTTATGTCTCTAGTGTGTTGGGTAGTCTGAAGCCTAGGAGCCATATCTCTCTACTGTACTGCTTCCTTGACACCCCAGCACCTATAAAAGAAAGACCCAAGTCTTTCAGCTGTACCACAGCTGGTGTCAGCAAATCTTGTCTGGGCTGTTTTCCCTAATCCCACGCTGGAAGGCATGAGTCCTAATCAAGGCCTAATCAAAGGTCAACAGCAAGTAAGAACTCCTGAGTTTTGACAACAGGGAATATAATTAGAAGTTTAGAGAGCTGTGGATTCTGGAAGGGGGAAGGCTGGGTAAGATTGTCATTTCTCCACTTTAATTTTCCTATAATCCACATGGAGAATATAAGGCTTGCTGGGTGATGTTCAGGAAACCAGTTCTCCTCTCTGATCCTCAGCGTTCCCCATCTGTTCAAATGGGTGGGCTGGATGGGCTCAGAGCCAATGATTCTCTGAGATAAAGCATTATATGCAGCCTGCTGTGTCTTGCTCGGGTCTCACGGGGCGGAAGGGTTTTGAAAGCATTCATCGGTTAATGCATCACTTGTTCATTAAAGATTTTTTCTGGACATACCCGTAGCTCTTACTTTTCCAGTCATTCGATCCCCAGCCCCCACTGGTGCTGACAAATTGTTGCTTGAAGTTCATGGTCCCAGAAGCCTTCTTAACATGTCCAGGAATGCAGGCATGGGGTGAGGATGGAGCCTGGGGAGGTGTTGGCTGGAAGCCACAGGCTGCAGCAATGGGAGGAGGGTGCAGGAGGTGGGGGGCAGGCACCCCAAGATTGCTCAGGCGGCGAGGTGGTCAGCGGCACCCTGACTTTGAAAGCAATCCAAAACAAGGTCTGCGTTCTAGTCTCCAGTGATGTCACAGCTAATCATTAGCCTGGTAATTACATTGAAAGCCTTCTGCGATCCTATCCTCAGCAGGGTCATTAATGCAAGGCAACCACACCAGTAAATGTCTCATTAGTCTTATTTTAGACTTATGTATTTTTCAGGACTACAGAATTTTAATAGTCTGCCCTCCCCCCATTTCCCCCTCCTGCAACATTAATATCTATTCCACATGCCAGATTCTTCCAACTCTCCCCCCTCCCTGTTCTCCCTGCTCAAAGTCCCCAGAGTAGGGCCCTGCGAGGAAGGAAGGCTGGAGTGGGGAGTCCATAGGGGCTAGGTCTGCCTTCCTCGCCGGCCCCAGGTTGTTTCTGGCCTCAGTCTCTTTTCTGTAATGACAATCTCTTCTTGGGTTTTCTGTTTTTCTCAGGAAGCTTCACTCTTTTTATTTTAACCCCTTTAAGCCTTTGTCCTTATTAGTAAAAAAGATTCATGCTCACTGCAAAGACAGGAAAAAAGAATTACCATTAATCTCAGACCCCACGCAAAATGAGCCCTTCCACACCTCTTGCTTACCCACTCCTGCAGTGTTGGCTTTCCCTTTGTCACTGGAATGAGCTCAACGTCTCCCCTCCCGGGGCCTTTGAAAATTGCTGGTCCCTCTGCCTAGAATGTTTTCCTCTCTTCTCTGCCCTTGAGTGACTCCAACTCTCTTTTCAGGGTACAGCCTAAACACCACTTCTTCCTGGAAGTCCTCCCTGTCCTCCTCCTCATTCAAATTTAGGGTTGTACCTTGGCCACTTGATGCCATTGCCTATGTCCTGCATCACACATGTCACAATCAGCATTAGCTGTCTAATGTGACATTAATTAATTGTTTGATTGCCATCACCCTGACTAGGCAGATTGCTCCAGGTGGTCAGGAAACACCCTTACGTGGTTCATTAATTCTACAATCCCAATGGTCATCTCAGAGACAGTAGATACAAAGAAGTATCAATAGGTATTTGTGGAATGAATGGATGGATGGATGAATGGGTAATGTGGGTGGATGAATGTATGTATACATGGATGGATGGATGGATGGGTAGATGGATGAGTGGATGGATGGATGGATCAAAAGATATATGGATAGATGGGTGGGTGGGTGGATGGGTTGATGGATTGGTGTGTGGATAGATGGCTGAACTGATTTTGGAACATTCTCCTCCAATCTTCACTTGGCATTTTTAGATACTGTTGAAATAATACAATGTGTAATTTTAAGTGTGACTTCCTCACCCTGCATTTTTTTTTTCTGTTAACAACTGTATGTTATGAACTTTATTTTTGATGTCTGTACAGTATTCCATTGGGTGGATGCCTCCTGGTTTACTCAATTAATTCCCTACTGCTGCGCATTTGAGAAAGTGATATTTCCTGTAAGTTAAGGCTTTGGGCTCCAGACCCAAGCACCAGAGTTAGATACCACCATGCCACCCTCCCACCATGTAGTTACAGGCAAGTTATGTTAATCTCTGTGCTTCAGTTTCCTCATTTGTAAAACAAGGGTGATTAAACTATGGGGTTATTATGAGGGTAAAATCAACCCATGTAAAATATGTCGAGCAGCCCCTGGCACCCAATATATATTAGCTATTTTTTCCAGTTGTCACCCATACATGGAGCTTTATCTGTATCTGTAGTCAGATTCTATGATGACAGCCAGGGTGTGCGTTGCTGGAGTCCTCAACTTTGCAATGCTCAGGATAGGCGTTGAAACATCTTTTCCCATCGTGAGCTCCCACGTTGGGGAAGCCTTTCTCCAAAGCACATCTGCCAGCAACCTCACTATCATTTCCCTTTTCACTAGTCTGGTCTCACCCCAGACCTTTCCCCTCAACAGTCTGGTAGAGACAACAGGACTTTGGAGTCAGGGAGGCTCAGGCTGGGAACACCGCTCCGCTCCGTGCAAACAGGGAGACCTTAGGAAAGTAACTTCCTGTTTGTGAGTCTGAGTGGCATCCGTAAGTGGGGCCAAGGGCACCCCGCTTATTGGTTGCTGGGAGAATCAAATGAGCAAGTGTGACTCCAGCATTTGGCCTGTGCTGGCACCCCAACCTCGTGTTCACCATCTGGAGACGCACGCGTGGATGCCCTCTCTGGCGTAACTTGCTGAGTGTCCCCCATGGGCCACACTCTAGGGGCTTGCCATGATCTGTCTCACTGAGTGAATGCAGAGGAAGGAAGGAAGAAATGGGGATGGAGATACATGGATGTTTGAGAGTCCCCAAGCACTTTAGTTACGATCAGAGCTACCGTTAACTCTATTTTCATATGTTTGGGAGATTATCAAGTTTTAGTCTGTATTGGAGCTGCATGGTGCATAGGTCAAAATATTGTTACATGATGTTACGTTAATAGTCTTACAAAAAATAAATAAAACAAAATTCATATTATAAAAGAAAAAATTATTTGGCTTGCAAAAAAAAAAAAAAAAGAAAAGAAAAGAAAAGAAAAGAAAAGAAAGAAATGGGGATGGAGAAACAGGTGGATTTCAGTTGTGGAAAGCCAAAGAGGCAAAACGGAGTCTTATTTCTCCTATATAAGTAGCAGCCCTGCAAAGTTCCCATTCTCGCTGTGAGGTTTGGGGCAAATGACTTCATCTGAGGCCTCATTTGTGTAGCATCAAGAAGGAGGAGAAGGATCCCTCCAGGTTGGTGGTGATGATGCCACGAGATGACACATTTGCACAGCCGCTGACACATAGCAGCTGGTCAACGTGAGTTCGCGAATGGATATTTGTTTCCTGGACAGTGGCGAGGGAAGTGCCGAAAGGAACATGTAAGTCACAGAATCAGTGATAAGGCTGAAGAAAGGCTCAGAAATCAGGTCTTCTTACTCTTGGGGCTGTGCTCCCTGCCACGCTGTCTCTGGTCTCCATCATGTATGCTTAGTGGCTTCATAAATGAAGGTCAATTTCATGTACCCCTCCCCCCAAATCTCCTGTTCCGGGCTACTGAGCCTGGAGGCTGTCCTACGCAGGCTATCATTCAGGTTCATAGATATGTGTCTTGAAGTTTGGGGACCTTCCCACGGGTGGGTCTGCACCACAGGGCATAATCTGTGCTGGTCTTTTTTTTTTTTTTTTTAAAGATTTTATTTATTTATTCGACAGAGAGAGAGACAGCCAGCGAGAGAGGGAACACAAGCAGGGGGAGTGGGAGAGGAAGAAGCAGGCTCATAGCGGAGGAGCCTGATGTGGGGCTCGATCCCATAACGCCGGGATCACGCCCTGAGCCCAAGGCAGGAGCTTAACCGCTGTGCCACCCAGGCGCCCCTGTGTTGGTCTTTTTTTGCCCCTGGATATCCAGAGACTAGCACGGTGCCTGGCACGTGCACAAGTCCGGGCTTAATAAGTATCTGTCAAATGAATGAATGAAAACGTTTTTACCTCGAGACGGAGCTGCTACTCCAGAGAGACCGGCTGCCAAGCTTCCCTTCCTGGCTTCTTCCCTGGAGCCTGTGATATTTAATTAATATGAGCCAAGCAGAGCCCACTTTATGGTGCTGGGCCACCCATAATTGAGAAATGATTGGAGGCACCTGCGACTTGACCTTGGCTAATGATGGATAGATCCACGCAGAGATCGGGAGCCAAAGACCCTGATGGTGGGGGCGTCCATCTGGAGAGCCCAGGTGGAAGGAAGGGGAAAGAGCTGTCGGCATCCCTGGCCGGTGATCTCAGAAATTCTGTCGGGGACATTTCCCAGGGGGAAAGCACTCAGGTGTTGGGGGCTCACCACATGCCGGATTCTGGCGAGCACTTTACAGAGAACTTCAGAACGGCAGGAGGTAGTCCAGTGTCCTGACATGAAGGAAACTCCGTATGTATCTGTCAGAGGGGGAGTAAATAAATGAAAGACTCCAGGAATGGAAGGAGGGCTCTACGTGCTGCGGGGTGGCCTGGAATGTAGGGCATTGGGGTTCAGACAGGCACAGGCCTCCCCATTCATGCCTTTGGGCCTGGGCGAAATTTTTGGGGTGAAGAGGACCTCTATGTGTCTAAGCCCACTCTGAGGTCACCTCTGTTCCCTTGGCTTCGGTGTCTTATCCCCTCAAGGTGCAGCCCCCTCATTTCCCTTCAAAGGGGAAAGGGCTCTATTGAAGGGAGGTGCTGCTATAACTTCCAGCTCCAGGGAGTGGCTACAGGACCTTGGGTATACCCACTTCTGTGCTGAGCCATGTCTGGGGGGCAGAGAGCAATGCGGGGGACCCTTCCATGCCCTCATGGGATACACTGCAGTCGCTGAGCACGTGAAGAACAGAAATGGAATTCAGATGACAAGACGACTGGAGGGTGATGGGGCCTTTGGTGGGGAAGGCAGGCATTTGGCTCCAGCCGCAAGGTTGAAATGTAGCCTTCCACTGACCAGGAGGTGCACAAAAAATGGCAACACTGCAGAGAACAGCACTTGGGAATTTATAGAGCATTTTCAGACCCAGCAGCGAGAGGAAGAAGAGGCCATTAATGCTCCTGTTTGATGGAGGTGGTAGCTGCTGCATGGATAGCAGGTGCTCAGGGCCCCGAGCTGGGAAGCGTCAGCCTTGAGGCTCTCACTAGGGCTTCCTGGCCAATTCGCTGCCCGTGGTACCTCGGCCACCTCCCCACCCCTTCTGAATCCACAAGCTTGAGAGACAGTGCCCCACCTCTCCTTCTCTTTTTAAATTTCCATAAAAGGTACCATCTTAACCATTTTTAAGGTCAGAGGCATTAAGTATGTTCTCCATGTTGTATGACCACCACCATTGTCCGTCTCCTGAATTTTTCCTCTTCCCACACTGAAACTCTGTCTCCACGAAACACTAACTCCCTACGCTCCTCCCCCAGCCCCTGGCAGCCACTCTTCTGGTTTCTGCTCATGAATCTGGCTACTCTAGGTGCCTCGTGTTCATGCAATCCTACAGTATCTGTCCTTTCGTGACTGGCTCATTTCACTTAGCATTGTGAGTCCTCAAGGTTCATCTACGTGGCGGCGTGTGTCAGAACTTGCTTTTTCAGGCTGAATGATATTTCACTGTGTGTATAGACCACATTTTGTTTATCCATCCATCCGTCTGAGGACAGCTGAGCCGCTTCCACGTTTTAGCTCTTGTGGTAACGCTGCTGTGAACGGGGATGTGTATTTCTTTCATCTCTGGCTTACATTCTCTTGAGTATACACCCAGAAGTGGAATTATTGGGCCATATGGTAATTTCCTTTTTAATTTTTTGAAAAAACACCACACTATTTTCCACGGTGGCCGCCACATTTTATATGCCACTGGAAATGCGTGGAGGGTCCAATTTCTCCGCCTCTTCATTGATACCTGTTATTTCCTGTGTTTTGTTTGTTTGATCATTTGTTTTCAGTAGAAGCCGTCCTAATGGGTGCGAGGTGGTATCTCATTGAAGTTTTGATTTGCATTTCTCTAATGATCGGCAATGTTGAGCACCTTCTTTATGTGCTCATTGGTCACCAGTATACCTCTTTCCCACGAGACGTAGAGAAAAGAGACTAAGTTCTTTGGAGTCCAACAGGCCGAATGCTAATCATGACTCAACCCCTCCACTTTTTCACTGTGTGACTTTGGACAAGTAGCTTGCCTCTCTGGGCTCTAATTCCCTCATTGAGGGCATGGAGGAAATCATTCATACCCAGGGAGGCTGATGTGAGGACCAGAGGAGGGTTCAGGATTTTGGTTCCTAGCCCGTAGGCAGTCCTTCAGCATGCTCGTGTATTTCCCCCATGGTTCACCCTCCTATATTGAGCTGGGGATGCTGGTGACCCAGAGTGGGGTCTCGGTACCTCCACCAGCTGGCCTCAGTGATTAGTTGGAGGTGTAGGCAAGCATTCCGGGAAGTGGTGATTCTGACCTGTGTCCTTGCTCTTCTAGACAGAGGGCTCAAGTCTTTCTCTAGTCTTGGCACTCCAGGGCTCTGTGTTTGTGCTTTGCCTCCCAGAATGTGGGGTACTTTGAGGGCTGGGGTTGTGTCCTGGTCATGTTTCTCTATCACCCTGTGATGCTGAGCACTGCAAAGACTCCCTAGTTGTTCAGCAAACCCATTCTCCACTTCTGGGTACGTCCCTAGGCTGCAATTCCACCAGCTTCTGTTCTTTGGTGGGATGACTCTGGGCCAGTCGATGAGATGAGAGCAGGAGTGTCGTCCACCACTTCCAGGCCAGGGGACCCCCCACCCCATCTCCCCTCCCTGCTGACCTGCATCATGACCTAAAGAGTGCTTGCTGAAGGAGATGGAGTGCCAGACCCATCCTGCTGCCTGCTGGAATCCAGGAGAACAAAAATACACTTGTGTTGTGTGATGCCACTGAGACCGTGGGCTCTCCCTGTAATAGCGGCTGGTGTCCTCCTAATACACCAGGGTCCCCAAGCTCCATGGAGTTAGGAACCTTGCCTATCTGGCTTTCAACTCTGCACCCGCGGGGCCTGACACATGGCAGGTGCTAATGAACTTTCGTCGAGTGAGTCAGTGAAGGATACAGCATCCCGTGGGTGCTCAGGAAATGTTTCCACGGCAGAGGATTGCTGAGAGCACAGCTCAAGATTGCCAAGGTCACAAGTTCAATGTACGGATGGACCTGTTCATGTTTCAGAGGAAGGGAAACCAACCTCCCAGAGCTGGGATCGAGGTTGGATGCCTTGGGGATACTTCAGAGCTCGCTCAGGACACTGGCCACATGCAAAGCTCTCCTGCCACAGTTCTGGAAAGCAGAGGTCCAAGATCAAGGTGTTGGCAGGGTCGATTGCTCCTGAGGCTGGAGGGAGAATCTGCTCCATGCATCTGCCCTGGCTTCTGGTGGCTCGCGAGCCATTTTGGAGTTCCTTGGCTTGTGGAAGCATCACCCCCACGTTTGCTTCCATCATCACTCACATAGCCTTCTCCCTGAGTGTGCTCATTGGGTGAAGGGCGGGTGGGGAGGGGGCTCCCATTCTCCCACTGGCCACGCAGACTTGCAGCTGAAGCCCATTCCTAGCTGATGCCTTCCTCCGTCCTGCCTCTGACTCCCAGAGCTATCCCGCTCCCACAGGACCAGCCTCTGCTCTCTGTCATGCTGTCCCCAAGCCCCTTATCTGCCCCCAACCAGGCAAAGGTCTGTAGCTCAGTGCGTTTGAATCCCAGCTCTGCTACTGCCTCAGTTGTGAACTTGAGCCTGAGTGCTCTCTGAGCTTGTTTTCCCCTTCATAAATAAGGATGAATAAAATCCCTATCTTACCAGGTTGCTCTGAGGTTGGAAAAAAAGACTATGCGTATTACAGTGACAATGATGAAATTTCCTAGTAGACCTAATCGGTGCCCAGAACGTCGGCATGTTAGATGTGATCTTGGTGAAGCACCCTGAAACACCGAGTTCTCAGTTATGTCAGGGGCAGCCTGGGACAGCAGAGTCAGCAAACTACTGCTTGCACACCAAATCCAAGCCATTGGCTGTTTCTGTAAATAAAGTTTTATTGCAACACAGCTGTGCCCGTTTGTGTTCCTGTCTGCCGCGGCTGCTTTTGCAATGCAATAGCAGAACTGAGTCATTGCAACAGTGACCATGTGCCCCCCCGCCCAGCAAACCTAAAATATTTATTATCTGGCCCTTTACAGAAAGCGTTTGCTGATCCCTGGTGTAGAAGACCATGGGCACTGGTGCTTATAAGGCCAGCATTCAAAATTCAACCTTTGCCCCTCTTTGCTGTGTGATTGGGTGGGTTACAGTAAATCACTGTTTCTTATCTCATCGGAATGATCAGGACAATGAGACGAGACGTTCAGTCTGATGCTTCCCCCGTGTCTGTGTCTGTATGCATGAACAAAATGAACCTTTAGGCTAAGATAGCAGTGTGTCATCATCCCTGGTATGCAGTATGTGTTCAATAAATTCTTATTGCCAAATGCCAGGGCTTCTTCCCGATGTCTCCGCATAGACAGGAATTGGGGGCCTTATCTCTTTGCCCACGGTGTCTGGAGTGGTTGCGGGTCCACCGTGGGAGCTCAGCAACCACACTTAATGAGGCCACTCCAGACTTCTGTGGCTCCAGGTGCAGCCCCCAATTCAAAACCTGTCCTCTGCTGTCCCTTACCACGGAGAGCACTGTTCTGTCCCGGTACCCCATACTCCACACTCAGCCCCCATCACGCACCATGTAAGTGATGGAAGGAAGTCAGTCAGAGGAGAAAGACAGATTGAGTGCCTCCCTGGCCCTGGCATTTCCCTCCGGATCTCTGGATTTCCATATATTTGAAAACCTAATATAAACAACAGAGAAGAAATTTGCATTTCGGGCAGCAAGGAATGAAAAATTGAGGCGGCGTAATGTATTGCCGCGCGCGGAAGAGGGATGACCGTGGTGAGACCAACCTCTTACGACAGGCCCAATAGGCCGGTGGCAAACTCATTTCCTGGCAGAATATAGGGTTCATCTGCTGGAACATTTAACAGGCATCAAAGAAAGATCACTTCCACCTCTCCCCGCTGCCTGAGATGCTGCTCTCCTGCCTCTCTTTTTGCCGTTTTATTAAACCCCTTTATGCGGTTTTAATACAATATGTATGATCCGCGTGGAGACAAATAAATTCTTATGTACTTTTCAGGATTCGGAGTGTTCTAATGGTTATGTATGCTTTATTTATATTTTCTGAGAGACATTAAAAGGGCCATGTATAAAAATATGCAACCCAAACCAATGGTGATTTATGGTTACTCATGGAGCAATGGCAAAATGGGAAGTTATGAAGTTAATTTCCAGGTGTGTGGAGGGGGCGGAGGCTGTGGCCCGCAGGAGTGGCAAGGGGTGTATTACTTCTGGCAAAGCCTGGATGGGGTGGCAAGTTTGACAAAGGGAGGCTCCTGAGTCTGGGGCCCTTTAAGGAAGCGGTGTAGAGCCAGTGGGGTTATTAGGGATGTTGCTGCTGCAGATGGGACGGGGGTTGCCCAGAGAGGTTAAGTTAGTTTTCTAAAGTCACACAGCAAGCAAGAGGCAGAATTAGGACTAGAAGTGCTTCTATGGCTTCTCCGTGGGTCGCCACAAAGCTGTTTAGAATCCGCCACAGGTTTCTTGACTTCCTGGTGACCTCCACGTTGCAGGATGATGTAAGATAACTCCCAAGTGAGCAAACAAAAGCAAGCCCATTACTCATGGAGCTTCCCTTCTTGGCCCTCCACTGGCGTGCGGTGCCAGGGCAGAGCAGAACTTGGCACAAGCAAAAACTCCTTTGGAGCTGAAATTTACATGGGTGGCTCTGGGAATCCACTCACTAGAGGACCGGGGGACTTGGAAGCTGACAGTACCATCCACCTTATGGTCCAGCTAGGCATAAATTTACATATTGGCACTTGCCTGGGGGTGTCGGCTTCTCGGGAGTCTGGAGGGTGGAGGAATTCAGAGTGATCACACTGGAACAAACTGTATGAGAATGCTTCCACCCGTACACCACAAGACTGCCCCAAACCCTGCCCTCCCAGTCTAATGACCATTTAGCCCTTATTTTCTGAGTCAGTGATTCCAGAGAGTTGATATAGCCTGGTGGTTAGAGCACAGGCTCTGGAGTCAGGATGCCTGGGTTCAAATCCCACCCTCACCACTTAAGAGTTTGGTCAAGTTGCGCTAACTGCTTCACTTCTCTGGGGCGTCCCGTCCTGCTGTGTGTATGAAGGCGATGATGATACCTAACTGGGAGAAGTGTGGTGAGCAGAGGATGGTCAAGTACCTACCAGGTATTTATCATAGCATTCCCAGGCTTCAAAAGTGGTTTTTTTTTTTGTTTGTTTGTTTGTTTTTGTTTTTGTTTTTGTTATCACTGCTTTTATTCCACCTGTCTTACCTTGGACAAGTCCTTATCCTCTCTGGCTTCAGTTTTCCCCATCTGTACAATAAGGAAACAAAATAGTTGATCTGAAAATAGCTGGACTGTGTCTTGGATCTTAAAGGGACCATCCCCAAATCTGGCAACTCCAACATTCACTGCTTGTGGAGTATTTATAAGGGGTCCCATCTACTTTTTGGCTCTATGTATCAAAAGCCATAAAAGTGTTCATTTCCTCTGGCTCAGCAACTTTTACTTCTGGAGCTCTTACCTTAGGGGATTAATCATGGGTGTAGGCAAAACAGTAACTACAGGCAATTCTGTTGTGGTGGTTAAAATAGAGGGAGAATTGGAAGTGGCCCAAATGCAACCACTAGGGGACGGGTTAAGTAAACGGTGATGTAGCAGCAGAATGTCTGCAGCTAATTGAACACTGACTGTGTGCCCAGCCGAGGAGGAGCACTTGACACTTTGTATCACATTGAATACCCCAATCACCCTGTTAGGTTGCAATTAGTTCCTCCACTTTGGCCACAGGGAACTGAGTTTAGAGAAAAGCAAATCACCCAAGCCTGTGCAGCTGGCAGATGGCGGAGCTGGGAGTCACCTGGTTGTCTGATACCAAGCCTGGCCCTTTCCTTACCACCCCACCCTCCTCAGGCTGATGTCAGGAGGACGGCACCAAGGAGAGAGGAGCACTGCTGACTGGTGTGCATGGACAGTCATCTGTGAGATGTAGGTCTTGAGACTGTGATTAGACACAGCTGCGTGTACACCTGCTATAAGCCACCATTCATGACTTGAGGTTAACCCTTCTCATCGTGCTTGTTCATGAAGTTGCCCTGGACCACCTTGCTCTGTTTTTACTCTTGTGGGGAAAAAAAAATTCAGCTTTTGTTTATTCCAGTGGCAACTCCTAAGCTCAAGATTCTGGTGACCCAGGATCGGGTTTATGTTCCTACTCTATATTTTGTCTATCCATCTGAACATGCATGGTGTTCCTCCAACCACCCATGCAACCATTCACCCACCCACCACCCATCTACCTACATATCTGTATTAGTTTTCTGTTATAGCTGTAGTAGGTTATCATGAGTGTAGTGGCTGAAAACACATATTTATTCTCTTACACTCCTGGAGGTCAGAAGTCTTATAGCTCTGTGCTAACGTCAAGGTGTGGGCAGGGTTGGTTCTTTCTGGAGGCTCTAAGGGAAGAATTGGTTTCCTTGCCTTTTTCAGCTTCCAGTGGCTGCCTGTATTCCTTACCTCGTAGCCCCTTCCTCTTTCTTCAAAGCACATCATTCCAATCTCTGCCATCACATCACTTTCTCCCCTGACTCTGACCCTCCTGCCTCCCTCCTATAACAATATTGTGATTAAATCAGGCCCACCTGGAAAATCTGGGATAATCTCCCCTATCTCATGATCCTACTCTTAATCCCATCTACATCCTTGCCTAATGTGACACTAACAGGTTCCAGGGATTAGAATATCAACACATTTGGGGGATCGCATAATTGAGTCTACCATACCATTTATCCATACATCTACCCACCCACCCACTTATCCATCCATCCACCCACTTATCCATCTACTCATCTATCCATCCATCCATCCATCCATCCATCCATCCATCCATCTTTTCATTTATTCATTCATCTATTGCCTGATTGGTTGATTGGTTCATTTATTCATTTTCATCCATTCATTCACTTAATCATCGAACGTTTATTGAGTACCTTCTATGTACCGGGCTCTATGCCAGGTGCCAAGGTAACAGAATTGAACAAATTAGACACATCTTCCTTGAAGGAGATCAAAGCAAGTACGATCATTGAGTGAATAAGCAAATCATTGTGATCACTTCCTGGTCAACAAAGAGTTATATTATCTTGTTGTATGTTTCTTCATAGCCCTTATCATGACCTGCCGGTACACTGTTACGTTTACTGTTTGTAATCTGTCTCCCCACATGTTAGCTCATTTTGTTCTGCGACCACTGCATCTCTCATTCTAGAAGACTACCTGTTCAATACACAATTCCTCAATCAGTGAATAAATGGGTATGTGGTGTGGTTGAGGCTGATATTATCTTGGCTTCATAAGCTTATTGTGACATGGGGAGTTAGACAGTGATAAAGTGCGTAGAAACATCAAGTCTATTTCGAGGAGACATACAGCATGAAGCAAGAACCCACAGGAACTATGACCCAGTTTGGAAGTTTTAGGAAGTCTTCTTGGAGGAAGAGATACTTCACTGCAGTCCTGAAGGAGGGGTTAGAGTTTGCCAGGTGATAGAGTTGGGGTGGGACAGGGCCCGGGAAACAGCATGTCTGAGAACTTCAAGTTGCAAAGGAATATTCAAAATAAATCACGTTCTACTCAAGAACAAAGCACTTTCCAGTTGGTAAAACCCTTCTCCTCCACTATCTCCTTGCATGGTTACAGCACATTTATGTGGCAAGTCAACCATTTTTTTCCCCATCATATTTCCAGGTATAGAAACTGAGGCCCCAGGAAACACATGGCCAGGAAGTGGCAGAATGAGCCCTCATGTCTTGACTTCAGGACTGGTTGGCCACATGGTCCTGCCACTCAGTACCATGGTCATTTGGCTGGGCTCTAGATAGCCCACAAAAAGTGGTGACGGCATCTCAAAAATTAGCTGAAATAACCATCAAATGCTTTGTGGATTGTTAAGCGAGCTCTGTTTCCAGGGGAGGTGGTGGCAGTGTGAGTGCATACTCTGGGGCCAGGAGGATGGGGTTCAAATTCCATCTCCATCCCTTCCCCTCTTTATGCTCAGGGTATGCTCATCTGGAAAGCAGAATGGAGACCCAATACTCAAGAGTAAGTCCTCAGTAAATGTAATGTTTCCTGCAACAAACACTGGTGGGTCCTCTTCAATGCAGCCTCTGTGCTATGATCTGGGGATGCAGTGCTAAGATGGGATATTACTGTTTACACGCGGATAGGCTCTCTAGAACACCTTTCTCCCAGATAGCTTCCCAGGCTGTTCTCTCCTTGTCCTTTTCATGTGGGAGCCTGCAATTACTGGGTAACTCTGGACAAATCACTGGGCCACTTTAGACCTCAGTTTGCTGATATTCTCCGTGATTTCTTCAAGTCAGACACTCAAGATCACCTGATTCCAGGGGCGCCTGGGTGGCTCAGTTGTTAAGTGTCTGCCTTTGGCTCAGGGTGTGATCCCGGCGTTGTGGGATCGAGCCCCGCATCAGGCTTCTCCGCTGGGAGCCTGCTTCTTCCTCTCCCACTCCCCCTGCTTGTGTTCCTTCTCTCGCTGGCTGTCTCTCTCTCTCTCTGTCAAAGAAATAAATAAGATCTTGAAAAAAAAAAAAAAGATCACTTGATTCCAAATGACACGATGATGGTATGGGACCCTGTGTTTTATGTGCTCACAGATTTCCAGAGCTCTGGAGAGTCAAGCTTACTTATGATCATGAAATGATTTGGGGTGGGGCAGGGTGGGCTTCCTGAAGAAGCCTTTAATCCTGCAAGGGCTGACTGTCCCAAAAGAGAGGTGACAAGGATGGATTTACATGTGACTCTCCCAAAAGAGAGAACAAAGCTAGTTTGTAGGCAAAGTGCCCAGACATCTGAGAGCTCATTTTATAAGGGAGGCTTCCAAATGATCCATCTCCAAGATGCCACTTCCTGCAGGGTTTTCTGGGAAATCTGTGGCTGTCCCTCTGGGCAAGAGAGAGCCCTTTTCTCTGTCCAGGTTTGAGGGTCCACACAGCACACAGACGTGAGCTACTAGGGACCTCCCTGTGATCGCCGTGCATCACTCACAAAACTCTCTTTAGGTATCAAGTTGTTTGGAGCAAGGCTTTTGTTATGGAAATTCCAGTATTTGGGGAAAAAGAAGTTTTCTAAGAAACCCTGGAGTATAAGGAGAAGGCTTTCATCTGAGCTCAAGAAAATGACAGGTCCGGTGGGGCTGAACTGTGTGAATTGTTCCCCGTCCTTTGAACGTTGAATGAATCTATTAGCAGGTACTATCAGTTCGGTCTGCAGGTACATCTGCGTATCTCTCTGGAGTCTGACCACATCTGGCTACCTTCAGTGCTCCCCCGTGGTCCAAGCCATCATCATCTCATCCTGGGAGGCAGAGAGAGCCTCCTCCCTATCTCCCTGCTTCTTCTACTCCTGCCCCTCCCCTGCCCCAATCTTTTATCCACCAGCACAGTGCAGCACTCTTCTAAGAATCTTAAGTCAAACCCTGTCTTCCCCTGTTGAAATGTTTCAGTGGCTCCCCATGGATGGCGTTTTAACTCCTGCCCTTGACCCAGAGGCCCCTGACATCATTCCTTTTCTCCTTCTCTATAGTTACCATGGCTAGTACATGAGCTTTCTTTATTTCCTTGAAGAGGCCAAGACCTTCCCTACGCCAGGTCCTCTCAAATGTTATTCACTCTGGGAGGGGATGTCCCCCCACCCCAACTATTGGCTGCCACTCATCTTTCTGATCTCAGCTAAGCATCACTCCTTGGAGAGGCTTCCCCCAGCTACCTCCTCAAGTATTCCCTACATCAGCATCCAGTTCATGAATCTTTTATGGCATTTATCATGACTCCTTGTTGACTTCTTTATCTTCTGTTTTCCCCACTAGATTATAAGCTCCATGAAGGCAGGGATTATAACAGTTCTGCCCACTGCTATCACCCCAACTCCAGCCCCCAATGATGCCATGATTATCTGCATCATTATGAAGGGGGCTAATATCCCTGGGACCCAGGTAGAATCATGGATGTAGACATATCTTCACAGATTAGAGAGGTACATTGGAAGGAGAGAAGATCCAGGTAGACTTTCTGAGAGCGTAGTTCCCCTGTGACCTCTATTTGCCTGGGAAACTCTGAGCTCAAGAAAGTGACTCAGTCTGGTGGCTGAGAAGAGCTGGGTGTTTGGAATTAGACAGACCTGGGTCAAATTTGTTTTTTTGCTTTCTTAACACCAGATAGATGCCTCCAGTCAAAGGGCCCCATGTCACTGAGCCTCTCTTTTCTCACGTGCCTACATGGTAACTGTAACACCTACATCAAGCTAAGATAGCTGTTGGAGCTTTGTAAGGGGCCATAAAACAATCTCAGTAGATATCAGTGCTCATGTCCTCTGGGGATCCTCAAGAAGACTCCATATTTGGCTCAGTGAATGTGGTCTGGCATCTGTGAGATATTGATGAGCTCTTCCAGTGTTAAGATGCATGGAAATCATACTATAATCTGATTTCAAAGGACCCCAAATCCAATCTAGAAGTCTCACGATGGGACAAAACACAACGTGCCTTCTCAACATGGACGAGGAATTCTGAAGCCAGTCATGTTCTTCTTGACTGGTCCTCTCTCCAAGCTGTCCCCTGCTGGCAGTGCAGTCATCAGTCCGCCATTCCTGCTGCGGTGAGAAGCCCATGGCAGAGGCAGTTGATCCCAATGGTCAAGCCAGTTCTACTACTTTGGCGCTGTGTGACTGCAGTCGGGTAAAGAGTGGCTCCTTCCAAATATATGTCCTCCCGGAAACTCAGAATGTGACCCTATTTACCATAAAGCTTTTTGCAGATATAATAAGGTAAGGATCTTGAGATGAGATCATCCTGGATTGGGGCAAGCCCTAAATTTAGTGGCAAGTTACTTAGAGGGGACGAGAAGAGGAATAGACACACGAAAATGAGTACCATGTGAAGATGAAGGTAGAGATGGGAGTGATGTGTCCATGAGACCACGATTGCCGGCAACCACAGAAGCTAGGAGACAGGCACGGAACGGATTCTCCCTCAGAGCCTCCAGAAGAAACCAACCCTGCTGACACCTTGGTTTCAGTCTTCTAACTTCCAGAACCATAAGACAATATGTTTCTGCTCGTCGAAGTCACCTGGTGTGTTGTAATTTGTCATGGCAGCCCTAGGATATTGATACAGTGACTTTGGCCAATTTAGTTAGACTTCGGAGCCTCAGTTTCCTCATCTGTAAAGTGGGTGTCCTTATAGTCTCTAGAGGCATTGGGAGAAAACCAACGTGCAAATGCTCTACACATTGTCTGGCACACAATTGACACTCGAGAAGTTGTAGTTGTTATTAACAGTTACTATTACAGAGGAGTCATTCCTTGGGCTTCTCCCAGTGTAAGGCAAAGCAGCTCCTTGCTCTTCCCCCAGGAAGAAGGCGAGAGAAGGGAGGGAGGTGTGACTGTCTTTCAAGTCGATGGTGCCAGGATAAGGGCACTTGCCTCTCTCCTTGTTTTTTTTTTTTTTTTTAAAGATTTTATTTATTTGACAGAGATAGAGACAGCCAGTGAGAGAGGGAACACAAGCAGGGGGAGTGGGAGAGGAAGAAGCAGGCTCATAGTGGAGGAGCCTGACGTGGGGCTCGATCCCAGAACGCCAGGATCACGCCCTGAGCCGAAGGCAGACGCTTAACCGCTGTGCTACCCAGGCGCCCCTGCCTCTCTCCTTGTTATCCAACACTGCTGCCTCTACCTCCATTCCATCAACCACCATTACACCCCCTCTGTACCATCAGCATTTCCTAAATATTCTTTTGATTCATTCATTCTCAGGAGGAGAAACATTGTCTTCAAAAACAATACCGGGGAGCACTTACAAAACCACAGCTCATGGTGAGAAAGGTTAAAGACTCCTCTGCTCCCCTAGTCTTTCTCTCTCTATCCCTTCCTTCCTTCTTTCCACGCTTTTTCTTCCCCCTCCCTCTTTTTATTGGAATGGCTATCTTTCAAATGTTTAACAGATTTGCAAAAATAATTCCTCCAAGAGGCATTCATTCTGTAGGAATACGCAGAGGAGGGCGCACAAGCAGGGAGCAGAGCCATAAATTGAACATCGCCAGCCCGCGACACGCCAGCCCAGGGCGGGCCCAAAGTCATAACTTTCTCCTCGTCCCTCCCCTCCTGCCAATGCCCAGGCCCCTGCCCAACACCATTCTATTTTCAGAAAGGCTCCCTTGACCCGTGGGTCCTTCAGCCACAACAGAGGTGGCGCCGGCTGGAATCCAGGCGTGAAATTATGAAAGAATGGGGCCGCCTCTGCTTCCAGTTGTGCACTGGCCTCAGATGTGAAATTGCCGTTTTTTTCTCCCCCCTCACACCGGCCTGTCGCATGCGGGGCGGAAAAGATTGTATTTATCACCTGTCAGGATCTGCCAGAACTGAGTTACGTGAGGCAGGACAGCATAAAATTATCATACACAAGCATGAAATTACAAAATCGCTCGGAACTGAACAACAAAATTATTTCATTTCGGAGGGAGGCCATCCCATTTTTTAGCTCTGACACCTTGACTGCCAAACTTTGAATTGAAATTGAGTGTGAGGGCCATGGAATAGAGACAGCAATAACAAGAAGTAGCATGTAAACTAGCCATGCAGACACACTACATTAATGGCCCCCGAAACCTCCCACCAGAGATATGTAACTAAATAAATGTCACATGTCCCAGTTACTCAACTTGCCTTCCACAACTAGAAGTGACTTAAGCCAATGTCAGAGCCCTGGTCCAATGTCTGAGGGTTCCTGGGAGGGATTGGGTCAGGGTTGGTTCTTCTAACCCGCAGAATGATGCCCTGATGAAATAGAAAGCATGCAGGCTTTGGAGTCATGCGTGTGTACGTTTGGATGCTGGGTCCAACCTTCATGAACTGTGCGACATTGAGAGAGTTTCTTAACCTCTCTGAGCCTCTGTTTTATCATCCATAAGAGGAAGACAATCATTGGTTGTTGCGAGGACAAAAATATCTCATACATAGTGTCTGGTACATAATAAGTTTTTAATATAGGAATTGTGAGGTGTGGGACAAATGGGTTACCCATGTCTTTCCTCTTTCAAAAAAATGTGTTTTTTGCCATTTTTACATTCTGTGGTGAAAGCATTTGTCCAAGAAGCTTTTATTAAGCATGGGGGAAAAAAAGAGCTGTGACCATAACTTGTGTTTAGATATAAAACAGAGTTAGGTTGGATAATTGATTCTTATTATTGATTCTGAATTATTGTTCCTAGTTTTTTCTACCTTTCCCCTATACATACCTTTGCCATGTGACTTTACAGCTCCTCCCACTGGAGATGGGACTCATTTCCTCATCCAGTTGTTATTAGACTTGCCATGTGACTTATTTTGACCAATGGCCTGTGTGCAGACATGATGCAAGCAGAGACTTTAAATATACTGTGTGGTTTGTCTTGGCCTCTTGCACCCCTGCTATTTGCTTGAGAATGGTTTGCCCAGGTAGATGCTGGTCTATGGAGGAAGAGAGTCAAGCAGAACAGCCTAGAGTCAAGTGTAGCCAAACTATAGATCTGTGAGCAAAAGACATAAATGCTGTTTAGCCATTGAGACTTCAGGGATTGTTTGTTACACAGCAAAAAACTGACTAATAAAGTAGCTAGACTCAAGTGATTACAAACAGAGGTTTGCCTTCAAGAATGTTCTGTAGAACATTTAAATTCATATAGGACTCAGGGCGATCTTTACTGAGTGGGACTGTCTGTGAATTGCAGTATATCTAGAATCTTGGCCTGCATTTCCTTCCTCCCCCTCTTCCTTCCTTCCTTCTTTCCTTCCTTCCTTCCTTCCTCCCTCCCTCTCCCTCCCTCCCTCCCTTCCTGCTTTCTTGCCTTCCTTCCTGCCTTCCTTTTTTTTTTTTTTTTGAGAGTGTGTGTATGTGTGTGAGGAGGGGCAGAGGAGAGGGAGAGAGAGAACCTCAAACAGGCTCCACACCCAGCACAGAGCTCAACACAGGGCTCAGTTTCCCTACCCCAAGATCATGACCTGAGCTGAAATCAGGAGTTGGACGCTTAACTGACTGAGCCACCCAGCTGCTCCTGTCTCCTGCACTTTAAATGCCAATGTTCCCTCACCAATATGGGAACTAGTCTAGGACTGTGGGTCTCCACTCTAGTAGACCCAATACTCTCTGTTCATTACATATCTTTTATAACACCCACTTTATTATTCTGAAATGAACTTCATGCTTTCCATCTTCATACACACGTAATTTCCAAAAAAAAGTCAATATAATGCCCTAACTGTAATATAAAAGAGGAATAAAATGAAAGCAATTTATAATAAAATAATATCTATTTCAATATGTAAATTATCGGGAAGCCACTATATGCCAGGAGACATAATGAAGCAGTCTGATGCTTGTACCTACTTATAATGAATAAGTTGAGATTTCAGACAAATATTCAGTTGAATATTGTCGACATTTTTTCTCTATATTTGACATTTTGAAATAAGAGCTAAATTAGTATATTCATATGTATGTGTGCCATCGCCATGAGTGGGACTGCTGCAAATGTCGACCGACACAGGTGTGTTGTGGCAGCAATTCACATTCCACGAGCAGCTTGGAGGCCAATGCCTGGATTTCCCAAAATGCAAAACAACTTTTGATAGAATTTTGGATAAAGCAAAGTACTGCCTTCCTCCAACTCACAATGCCACTGCATTTCAGGAAAATCCCATGTAAAGGAAAACGGTACAAAGAAAGATTTTGTTGTATTTAAGACGGGTATAAATTCTAGGCTCAGATAATTAATAAGTAGGAATTTTGCCTATATGAATGTCCAGAAAGGGCATTTGAAATCCTCCAAGGACTTGGGACTATTCTTGGCAGAGGACTGTCCTGGGCATTTCATATCCAGCGTGGGTGACTTAATCCTTCCCAATCTCTAGGACGGGCTTTCTCAGCTTTGGTGCAATTGACATTCTGGGCTGGATAATTCTCTGTTGGGGGGAGGGGGGGCTGCCCTGTGCATTGAAGGATGTTAATCAGTATCCCGGGCCTCTAGCCACTAGATATCGGTAGCACCTCCCACTCAAGTTGTGACAACCAAAAATACTTCCAGATATTGCCAAATGTCCCTCAAGGAGGCAAAATATCCCCCTGTGGAGAACCACTGGAGCAGGATAATAGAAAAGGCTGTCCCCCATCTCCATACCCTCTTGTAATTGCCCCTGGAGATGGCACTACCTCCATGAAGACACACCTGCACAGGAAGCCTTGGGTTCCATCATGTCATTTCATTGCAAGACCAGACACTGAGCACCTCCTTGTTGTGGGTAGAGTGCTGGACGTGACCATTCTTGAACTCAAAGAACTCAGGCTCCATCCCAGAAGTCGCCCCTGGCTCCTCTCTGTATCTCCTGCCTCCACCTCACACACCCACCCCCCAGCCTCATTCCATCCATTCTAACTGCAGATCTCAACTTGCCTTTGTCCACTTTTCTCCATTTGCACCCCTTCTTTTCCAAGGTTGCTTCTCTCAAACCTATTCACCCTGTGGCTGGAGTAATCATGTTACATTACAAATTCGGGAATATGATTCTGTCTCCCTCCTCCTTAAAACTCTTTACTAGGTTCTGTGACATGTAAGAAAAAGGAAAACAAAAAAGGTCCCCATCATGGTCTGCCAGGTTGTGGATCCTGCCCTGCCACCTCCCCATGTCTGTCCTCCCCTGGGGGTTGTGAGTTAGGGCTGGATTGTGAGAAGCCTTGAATGCCCAGCAAAGGAATGGCCAAACCTCAGAGCTGATGACCCTTTCAGAGCATCTGGTCCTCCGATGGCTATGTCCAGAAGGCTGCATCTTCTTCTGAGGCGAACGTTATCCCCTGCGGGTCTCTTAGAAAGGAATAAAGGGACAGGGCTTAAATTATTCTAAGATGAAATGAGAGAGTAGTGGGGCAGAGGAAGGGGTACAGCCCTTCCCTGGAGTCTGAGTAGCTTCTCCTGATTTCCTTTCTTCTGCTGGGCTGGGAGCTTTCCTATTTTATACCATCTTCTCCATGGCTGGCATGGTGGGTAATTGCAAAGGGTTATCCCCAGTTTGCAGATGGTGCCACTGAGCCTCAGGAAGGGTAAGTTCATTGCCCAAGTCTGCTGAGCTGGTGTCGGAGCTGAGACTGGAACCAAATCCTCCAAGGACTTAGCCAAATCGCCAGTGCCACTAATGTGATGACCACAGGAGTCTCCTCAATGGTTTCCTTGAGTCCGTTCTGGCTACCCCACCTCTCGGTCCTCTGTTCCACTGCAGAGTATTTTAGAAAGTGCAGATCTGATCAAGTTAGTGTATATCCTGTCCTTTCCACTGGTTTTAGGGCTAATAATCTGTAGAAGGACCCACAAAGCCTCAGGAGATTTTTTTTCCCTGCCTGCCTCTCTAAACCCATCTCTTTTATCTTTTCCTCCCTTAGTCATTGAGAATCAGGCATACAAGCCATCTCTTGGCAACTTGATCCTGCCACAGGGCCTTTGCCTATGCTGTTCCCTTTGCCTACTTCAGAGGTTTTTCACCTTCTGCTGTCTTGAAACTCAGATCAAGCATTTTTTCTTTATGCAAATTTCTCCCCTCCCCCCAACATGTCTCCCTTGGTCTGAGTCCAGTCCATTCTTTATATACTCTCATGCAGCCGTGTGCCTCCCCTATTTCTGTGGTTAGATTTTAATCTCATCTCCTCCACTAGGATATGAGTCCCATGAGGGCAACAACTCAGCTGGCTTTGCTCATATTACAGCCCATAGCATAGCACACAGTAGGTGCTCAATAAATGTTGGATCAGTGAATGAATGAATGAATCCTGTGCTCGCTCAGAGTCCTGTGCATTCTCTTCCCCACCCACCACCTCAACGTTTGGTTGGCGCTGTCCTGAGGGGACTCACCCCTTTCTCTTACCCCTTGGCCGGGCCCATGATAGTCCTTCCAGGGAGCACGGTGCCCAGAGCCCCAGAGCGAGTGGCTGTGGGCCTCCAGGTGTGCTGGGCTGCAGGCGCCCACGGGGAAGAGCTGCAGGGCTGCAGCAGGCAACGCTGCTGTCATTTCGCAGAGCGCTAACAGCTACAGGTACTGGTCACAGGCCATTGCCCCCAGCCTTCGCCACGTAAATCCTCCACTAACGATTTGTATAAAGTTCTGTTACACGTGTTATTTATCACTGCAAATAACTTCGCAGTGGGTTGGACCGTGCGCTTTGTTCACTCACCCGCATGCTTCAGGGAAAGGCAGGAGCTGAGTCGGGGAGAGGGTTCCTGCAGTCAGCTGCCTGGGTGGGACTTCTGGCTTCCCCTTTCACTTACCAGCTGTGTGGCTTTGGACAAGACCCTATCCCTCTCTGTGCCTTGATTTCCTCCTCTGTTCCTTAGGGATAATATAGTGCTCACCTCGAAGGGGTGCTGGAAGGATTAAGGGAGTGCAGATAAATCACTCATGTAGGGCGGGACACATAGTAGGTGCTCAATGGAAGTTAGCTATTGCCATCGTCATCATCATCCACACAGGGGATCTGGGGAACAACATTCCATCCCACAAAGCTGTTAGCTCTAGAAGGCAGGGACTCCATCTCATACTGGATCCCCAGCACACATAGTAGGTGCTCAACCACCGTTCTGTGTTAATTAAATGAGAGAAGACAGATTTGGTCTCAGAATTAGCCACAGCACTGAGTTAGGTGCATAGGAAGGCAGACTCCCCCATTCTTATGCCTGGTTTCCAGCTGATGCTGATGGTGGCCTCACCCTGACCAGATGAGGGGCCTTGGGTTAGTTATCTCCCCTCTCTGAGCTTCGGCCTCCTCATTTCTAGCATACGAAGGAGTGGGTGGCGTTCTTGCACTGTCCTTTTGGAGTCTGAAGGATCGAGTGTGATAATGAATGTGGAGCTCTTAGCTCAGGGCCTGGCATGCTGGGGTCACTCAGTAAATGGACGGTTGGATTATTCATTCAATCAGCGGATATCCCTGAGTGCTGCTATGTGCCAGGCACTGCACTAGGACCCGGGGCCATGTCAGTGACCAAAGCCCTGCCCACGGGAGCTCTCACTCCAGTGAGGGGCGAGAAACACGAAACATAACAAACCAATAACATAGAAGGTCAGGAGGCAAAGCCACCTATTGAAAAAAGAGCAGGGTGAGGGGATCGGAGTTGATAAAGCAGAGAATTAGACCTTTCAGTAGGGTGGCCAGGTGAACATTCAAGAGAGATGCCATTTGAACAAAGACTTAAAGGAGGCGAAGGTGTGATATTTCCCAAATTTGTGGGAAAGGCATTCCAGGCAGCGTAAACAGCATGTGCAAAGGGCCTGAGGCAGGCATGTTCCTGTTTAAGAAACAGCAAGAAAGTCAGTGCTTCTGGGGCAGTGAGTGAGAGGGGGAGGGGATGACGATGGTGCTGGTGCCGCAAGCCTTCACCCTGCCAGCGGGCTGTGTTGGCAGGGGAGGAGGCTGATGGGAGGGAACCACAGATGGGGCTGCGGGGGCCGCTTTGAGGTGATGCAGAGGCATGGAGGGTGGGTGAGCAGGTGGGCGAGCGGGACAGGGAGCGGGGTTCTCTGGCAAGGCAAGACTGTCTGCGAGGCGTGGTTAGAGGCAGGGAGTGGAGGGAGGTGTAGCAGGCAAGGCTCCAGCAGGGATCTGTCCACTGGCTCATTTGGGGAGGGCTAGGAAAAGGGTTGTTTAGAAACGTGGAGGCGGGATGTAGGGATCACAGAGGAGGGGCCAGCACCCAGGGTTAGTGATCGCTGGGAGCTTTTACCATCTCCAGGCCTGGAGTAAGTGGTTTCTAGAACCGCAAGATGGAGAGGCTGGGTGAGGACCGGCTGGCAGGAGCTGGGCCAGTCCGTGGTGGGAAGTCAGTTCAATGTGACTTTGCTGGAAGCGAGAACCCCAACTTCTATCTCCCCATCTCCTGCTGGGCCTTCCCATTGGCTACACTCGGAGTCCCTTTGATATGGTCCATACGGGTGGATCCCCAGTGCAGAGAGTGGGACAGAGAAGGGCAGAGAGGGGGTCTGATGGGAAAAGTGGGAAAACGGGCAGCGCAGTCTAGCAGGGGAGGCAGGATGGGTGGCCTTTGCTCCCCTGGTAAGTCCCTGAGGCTGGATGAATGGCAGCCGGAGTGAAGTATATGTGTGTTTGCACATGTCGGGGAGGCAGGGGTGGAGGGACAGGGCGGCTCAGGACAACACAGACACTCTTCATAAGCTGGTCTTGGCTGGAGTGAAGGTCTCAGGCATGAAATAACAACACCCTAGCCGCAGACTTCAGAACGTTTGGGACATGGTGTCGACGCTGTGAAGGTGTCTATCATAGAATAAGCTTCCTTACCGTGTGTCACACGCTTCCATGCATGTGACCCTTGCCTCCTTTAAAGGGGGCACCAGAGTCCCCATTTTAGGATGAGGTGCGTCTTGACCCTGTGCACACAGCTGATTCAGTACAGGGATGCTTTCCTTGATCTGTCCGAAGAGCCCATGAGCAAGTTGTCACCATTCCTCCCCTTCTGCAGATGGGAAAACCGAGGCTCGGAGTGGGGGAGGGATGCACCCATCGCCAGCCGAGGCCTGGCTGCCTCAAGGCAGAAAGGCTTCGCCAGGGTCATGGAGTTGGCTAGGTGCAGAGCTGGGACGCAAACCCAGGTTGGCCCTGCCTCAGTGCCCTCAATCACAGGGCCTCCCCCGACGCCCAGAAACAGAAGCTGGACAGGGGCACGGCTGGGAGGGGCAGGGCCCACCATCTCCAGCCCCCAGTTCCTGGTCCCCTGGGGGAAGGACCACTTACATGATGCCAGACACTTTCTGCACCTCTGTCTTTTAGTCTCACCAGTCCCTGGAGCTCCATTGCTATAGACTGAATGTTTGTGGCCCCCCAAAACTCATAGGTCAAGACCTAATCCCCGATGTGATGGTAGTAGGAGGTGGGGTCTTTGGGTGGAACCTCATGAATGGGATTAACACCTTTATAAGAGTCAGGAGGAAAATTGCTTCCTCTCTCTGCTCTTGGCCATGGAGAATTCCAGAAGTCTACGACCCAGAAGAGGGCCCTCCCCAAACCTCCCCCCTACTCGATGCTGGCACCTTGATCTTGGACTTCCAGCCACCGTGCCTGTATGATGTCTATTTTACTCTCCTTTATAACTCATTGTTTTGGTTGATAATTCAGTCAAGTCTTGTTTTCCCTCTGGCTCACGATCTAGCGAATTAGGGTTTTTTTCTGGATCTCAAGACGTGTTCCAGCAACTCTTGGTGACTGGGGCCGCAAACAAAGAAGTATGAAATCAAATCAAACCAAACCAAAGCAATGCAGGGAAACTCTCTTGAATAGGGAGGGAGCATCCCCAGCGCTGAGATACTCCCAACATCCGCGGGCCTCACGCCAGATCACGGCTGTGAATTTGAAGAGGAACAGCCTGATGTTCCGTGACAGGGAGAGAAAACACAGCCTTTTCAATGTTCTGCACACAGGCCAGTACCTCCTGGCAAGTCCTCCACTGCCAGGCACTCAAGGCCCCCTGGGGAGCATCTCTGTAGCTCCTTGCAGTTGGTGGCTAGAGTGACTTACCCTATAGGGAGTGGCCTGAGGTCCTGGTCCAGTCCCGTCTCCCGTAGACCCAGGGAGTCACTGAGACTCCCTTCGGATAGTTTATACAGGAGAAGAAGCCTGCAGGGTGATAGAGGGAGGGCCTGGCTGCCTGGTCCACAGTCCCCATTTTACAGATGAGAACACTGAGTGGTGGAGATAGGCAGCCAACTCAACCCTAGGCCTGGCTGCCTCAGACCTGAGCATTGGCTTGTCGTGGGCCTGAGCACCAAAGAGCTAGGTAGGCAATGTGGCCTCCCCCCTGGGCATCATGGCCTTCTGGCCAGAGCATAGGTTGGGTTGGGGGCCTGGACTGACATGCAGGCCAGGGGAGGGGACGGTGTTTCTGCTGTGGGGGACTTCCTCAGCAGTAGTGAGCCAAGTTGGAGTGACAGTCCACTGTCACACCATTGTCCTATTCTGGAATTGTGGGGGCTGTTCGCCTCGGCTCAGGGAGGACAGGTTGGCCACCAGTGTATCGTGAATGCTGCCTCTGCGATGTGCTGTCTGCAGTTCCCTTTCTGCCAGAGGCTGAGCCCAGGTGTCCTCCCAAAGCCCCTGCAATGTAAGGACAGGTGCCTGGCTCCGCCCACCGCCCTGCACAGCATCACCCTACCCTCCCGCCAGCTCCTGCCCTTCCTCCTTCTTCTGTCCCAGCCCCCAGGCCCCCATCATGGCACTTCTTACAGACCAGTTTCCTGCCCGTTTTCAAAGTATTTACGTAACAATGAGGCACTTATTAACTTTTTTTCTTTTTAAATATAATTCACGTGCATTCTAGAAAGCGTGCAGAAAAATTCCCGTCCATTCTCTCAGCAGTCAGTGTGCACCTACTGCGCGTGCGCGCTTTGCCAGATGCCAAGGACAGAGCGTGCCATCCCCGCCTCAGCGCCTTACAGGTTATGGAACTGGGGGCGGAACATTTTTCAGAAAAATCCTTTTTTTCTACCTTCCAGAGAAAGCGACCATTAGCATTTTGCTGTATGTGCCTCAAGGATCATTTCCCCATAAAATTTATACTTATACATATAAATACACGTTTAAATAGTATATAGCTTTAAAATACAGCGTCATACCACCCATAGCACTCTGTAACTTGCTTTTTTCACGTGATCCTTTTTTTCCTCCACTTAAGAATGGATTGTGAGCGTGTCACGTCCATACATTTTTACTGTATCCCTCACAAAATACGAGGAAGGACGGGGCGAAATTTTCCCAGGGCTTCGCTATTCCAGGGCCAGTAACCGCTGCTCCGGAAGAGACTAACGTGGGCAGGTGCGGTTGTGGGAAGGAACAGAGGGAAAGAGCCTTCAGTGTGGGCTGCCCTGAAGACACAGCCCCTCCTCTTCAGGGTCTGCCCCTCTCCCATCGGAAGGCTGGATCCACTCCTGTAAGGTGGGCGTTGTTATCCTATGTGGGGGGCATCTCTGACTTAACAAGGACTTGCAAGCAGCGAGTACAAATCCCCCTGGAATGGGTAACAACCCGGAGGAGGCGGCTGCCTGGGTTCCCAGCTGGCTCCCCGAGAGCCTAGTGTTTGAGTCGGAGATCTAAGAAGCAGAGCCATGGAGTGTCAAAGTCGGGCTTGGTTCCTGGGCAAACCTGCCCATTGTATGGATGGGGTCACTGAGACCCAGAGAGGCTCACACAGGTGCCTGAACCAGGTCTCCAGCCCCCAGCTTCGTACTCCCTTCTCAGGGTGAATAGGGTGGAGGCGTTTCTCCTCCAAAAATAGGAACGTGTCATCTTTATATCAGCATTTCAGAAACTCGCGGCATACATAGAAACCCAAGACAGGCACATTCCAGGAAAAGTAAGTTGCTGGAAGGTATGAGCCACGGAGGGAGACTGAATAGAGAGAGAGCAGTTGTATCCCTCTAAAGCCCTCTGGCTCAGGAGCTGCGCTCCCCCAGGGTTGGGAGGGCTTACAAGAGGAAGGAAGTGCGCGTCCCTATGGGAAAGGCGCCTACAGACCGCCCTCCTTTCCACCCTCCACACAGAGGCGGTGAAGTCAAACCACCACCTGGAATCTGCAACTTGTCTCCAGACCTGGGATCTGACGCTTCCTGGCTGTGTGACCTCAGGCAAGTGGATACGCCTCTCTGAGCCTCGGTTGTAGCATCTCTACAATGGGGTTGACAATGCCTTTCCGAAAGGGTAGTGTGAGCATGGTAGATAAAATCTGATAAATGCCTCATATATGGGAGGGCTCAGTTCTTATTAGATATGATGTAGCTGACTACTAAGAGGCCATTTATTTTCATGTTTTATAAGAACACAGCGTGGGGACAGGGGACCTGATTTCGATTCTCAGCTCCTGTGTGACCTTAGGCAAATTAGCTGAACTCTCTGGGCTTTAGTTTTTGTATCTGCGACATGGGGATAATAGAAGCTACCTGGAGGGACTGTCACATGGAATGAGAAAGATGATTTCTACATCTAAGGAACGTAGCTAAGCGCTATAGGCATATAGGTGGCCTTCGATGCTATCTGTAGTTATATTGATGGTGGTGTTTTAATTACTACCCTTTGGAAGCAGAGAAGACTCCCCTGCCCCCGCCCCGGCCACCCTTTCTAGCTGTTCGCTCAGCCCATGTCAGCCAGGGTGGCTGGTTACAGGAACAGCGTTCACTGAGCACCTGCTACGTGGCTGCGATTGAGCTAGGTGATTCCACAGGCTGTGTTTCATGTAATTTTTGTCCAGTTGTTGAAGTAGGAAGTCCGCCCGCACGCCATGACTGCAGAGGGAGAAAACGGGGCCCCGGAGAACTCATCCAAAGTCACAGATGGAGGAAGTAGAAGAGCTGGCATTTGAACCCAGACCTACCTGACTCCAAAATCTTACCTCTCCTGTCTACACCGGTGCAGATCTGTAACATTTCTCTCCTCACAGAAAGTTCGAGGCGATGGACCTGCTCCTGGGGCGGAAGAAGAAAGATGCGTGGGAATGCAAACAGAAGGTTAAGTGTGAAAAGTTCTATGAAGCTAGAGCTGCAAATGCCATCCACCGTAAGGACGAGAGCAGCTACCACAGTCACTTGTTGGTGAGAAACTTTATAATTTGCAAAATCCAGCTGTAACCATTTGTGGTGTGGACACTTGGCTAGGCAGGAATTTGAATCCGATTTTGCAGATCTGGAAACTGAGGCTCAGAGAGGTGAAGAGACTTACACAGGGCAAGTCGGGGGCTTTTTTTTTTTTTTTTTTTTTTTTTTTTTTTTTTTTTTTTTTTTTTTTTGCTGCTTCTCTTTGGAGTTCGCAGAAAGGAAGCAACAGAAGCCAGGACTCCTTTTCCCCTTGATTGGAAAATGCTCACCACCCAGACATGGCCCATGCCCCCACTTCGGCATCCTGACATCATTCTTTTTTAATTACATAGCTCTGGTGAATCTGAGGCAGCCAGCCCCTGCTTCTGACTTTTCTCTGTTCAGTCCACCTCCTACACCAGCCACCAGAGAGCTCTCCCCTAGAGGCAAAACTGACCCAGTCTCCCCCTGCCTAGAACCTGCCATGGCTTCCTTCTCCTTTTAGGGTAAAACCCAAACTGCATACCGGGGCCTGGTGAGTCCTCAGGATCCCAGTCCTGCTGTATGCCCAGCCCTACCTGCCGCTATCTGCCTCCCACCTCTGACCCCGGATACAGTCTTTTGGCCCCTATTTTATACTTCGGGATCTCAGCAGACATTTCCCCCCTTCCCCTGACACCTTTCTGGCTCTTAACTGTCTGATGTAGCATTTTTCTACCCCTTCCCTGTCATGTGGAAATCTGTGCCCAGTTATGCATCTGTATATGGTGGGGGGAGAGTGATGGGGAGGGATCTAAAAAGACACTTGTCCAAAAATTTTTGAGTGATTATCCTGGGGAAGAGGGACTTTGGGGGTTTTATTTTCAATTTTGTATTTTAAAATGATCCTCATCATGGTTACTATTATTTTAGTCCGCTAACAGATATAACTTTTACAAAATGCATACAACTGTATGAAAGCCATGTTCAGCTGTGAATCCCTTTCAGGACCCCGTTTTCCCAAAATTATGCACCCCTCCCCCCCCCAGATGGAAGGGCGTGGCCGGCCACTTGAGAGTTGTCAGAGGACGGGGCGGGCAGCTCATCTGTCTCCGTCTCCAGTGACCTGCACAGAGCCCAGCCAGGACAGGATGGGCCTTGTAAATGTCTGTTTAATGAACAGAGGAAGGAAACTCATTATAACACCATGTATCGTCCCGGTTAAATAACAGAAAGGATTATTACAGCAATGATGCCGCGATGTACCCTCAATTAGCCACGGCCATGAGGAGTGTGGGGACAGCTAATGCCACCAAATAAGGGGTCATCAAAAGGCAATTGGACCTTCTCCGGAGTGCCTTTTGCTTTGTGATTTTAGTTGTTTGAGATTTCCCACTAACCCCACTCCTCCTCCCCAACAGTTTTTTTCCTTTTTGGGGCAGAGGCACTGATTTGCGTCATGATTGTGTTGGGTTGGAGTTCATAATTAAACCAGTCGGTTTCTTAGCAGAAGTGATGGCCCTGCCCTGAGCCGTGGTTCTCAGTGGTCCCTGGAAGTTGTTAGAGATGCAAATTCTTGGGCTCCACCCCAAACCTCTGTATCTGAAACGTTGGAGTGGAGCCCAGAAATTGTTGTTTCAACAAGGCCTCGGGTGATTCTGATGCATGCTCAAGTCTGAGAATCACTGGCCGTGGATTCTGGTGCCTGAATTCAGACGCTGGTGATGCCACTTATGGGCTGTGTGTCCTTGGGCAAGTCCCTTACCTCTCTGCGCCTGACCTTTTCGGTAATAGGAGATAGCAACAGTGCCCACCTCATGGGTTGTGAGGATGGGCTGAGATAAGGTATGCCAAGCCCTGGAGCAGTGCCTACACTTCCAAGCAAAAGCTACCTGTTACCGTATTTCATGGAGTAGAGGCTTCCCTGTGGTCGTCAGACTCATCCAGATTTCAGATAGTAAATGTGGGGAGAAAGTTTGTTTTAAAAGAGTGTTTGTCCAACTTTAATGTGCACACAAACTCCCTGGGATTTGGAATGCAGATTCTGATTCGCTAGGGCTGGGGTCAAAGATTTCACATTTCTAGTGAACTCGCAGGTGGGAGAATGCTGTTTGTTCATGGACCACACCTTGAGTATGGATAGAATCCAGTATCTGGGGCTCACACTGGATCACATGGTGAGCTGGTAATGGTCATGGGCTGGTCATGGGTGAGAGTGGTGGAGCAGAGTATAGGACATTTTGCCTAATGGTCTCTGGCCAAAATTACAGCGATCTTTGGAGTGGGAAGTGGAGAAGGGGGTCTGTGCTCCCTTACTGGTCTACACTAACTTCCCTCCCATCTCCCCCCTCAGCATCTCATTTGTCATGTAGACCACTCAATGCCCATTCCCAGGGAAGGTGAAGAGAATCAAATATTTATTTTCTCAATGAGTGATTTGATGACACCCCTTTCCTTGGAATCAAGAATTTGTCGGGATTTTAAAAAAGTGAACTGACATGGGAATTTACAGGAGTCAAGACAAGGCATTGCTAATGGAAGTCGGCAGGTTATTACAGTAGTAATATTATCAGTGTTAATAATAATAATTATTATTATCCGTGTTATTGGTGCAGGTGGTAATCCCTGGGCTGAGGCTGTCCCTCCAGCACCAGCACTGGGGATGGTTACCACTTCAGAGTCACACTGGAATTCCGGCTGCTCTAGGGGACGACTGTCAGGTCATTCTCCTGGGTGGCCTCAGCACACCGAGGGCCGTAAAAAGGGAGCCCCAAAGCCTCAAAGCCTCACCACTACCATTATCCTTTTTGTGGCCACTCTCAGATTTCCAGGTGCCACTCACTTCCAAGGGGATGTAACAGAGCTGGAGAGAGAAGGGGTCATGCACGCTCATTTCCAGAGTGAACAAAGAACACTTATGGGGGAAAGGAAAAATGCCTCTGGCCCCCACCCCCACCCCATGACACACGTGCACAGGAACACACACACGCGCACACACACACACACACACACACAGACATGCATACACTGGCTGCCCCAGCCTGCATGTCACCATCAATCAGCTCCCTCCCACTTGCTGTTTGCAGGCAGAGTTCCCTACAGATGTGCTCAGGGGCTGGGAGAAGGAGAAGAAGGTGGAGCTGGGGGCTGGGGAGGGAGGGGAGGCAGAGATATTCTCAAAGAGTTAAAACCTGCCTTGCCAGACTGTGAATTCTCCTCAACTCTCCCCCACCCCCCTCAATCCAGCCAAACAACAGCTTGACATTTTCCATCCTTCACGAGAAAGACAAAGACGGGAAGATATTCCCATGATCCCTTTCTGCATGCCTAACCGTGAGCTCAGGTGCCGGAGCGTTTGCCCTGCGCCGGCCCCATCAACGTGAAGGGCGAACTCATCCCTCTGCATCTTTTTCTCGCCACTGCTTGATTAATTGGCTGACTACTACGCCGGCGGAATACCTAATGCTTCTCCTTCCCTATTCTTCCTTCACAGGTTTTTTTTTTTTTTTTCCTCCTTTGCTCCATTTACATATACTTTATATTCCATAATTTTCACCCAAAAAGAAAAAAAAGAGGGAGCGGGCCCATCTCAGTAATTTGATGTAATGACGGCATGTCACCAAAAAGAGGAATTAGAAAAATCTGTAGGTATTTAATTTATTCTTGTTTTTTTCAAGTAGATCTCTCTGAGAGGAGCATTAATATTCATAAGCAAGGGGAAAAAAGTATACTCAATAGGAAAATTCCAGATTTTTTTAGGGGGGAGGGAGGCGGCTAAATTCAATGCATTTTTAAGCACCATTATTTAACTAATAGTGCTCGGGTCCCTCTGGTCCCGGTTCCTCCCCTTCAATGAAAATAAGTGGGTTTTAGTTTGCCTCCAAGGGCTGTGTATGTTGGGTTCACACCCACGCTGCAGAAACAGAAAAAAGCCTGGGTTCCTTGTTTTCCTCCCCTCCTGGGAAGACTCGAATAAAGAAGAAAAACATAAATAAAGGCCCTTTCAGAGTCCCCAAGCTGGAGTTTTGATTCCCTCCAGTCTCCCCTGTCGGCTATAAGAGCATTCTGATGGCTCTGTGGGTGGAAAGACTTCCCCGAGGTTTGCAAGGAGGCCACCCTCTTTCCATTAACTTGGGTTCAGGTTTTGTGCTGTTAATGAACTACTTGGTTATCAGGGTGAGCATTGAGTTCAACCATCATGGTAATAGTTGCGGATGACATGGGGAGGAAACCCCAAAGCATCAGAAAGATACGTGGATTGTGGGAACTGGGAGGGAACAGGTGCTCTCTCTGAGGGCCTCGCGGGAGTTGGCTCTCCCAGGGATGATGATGTTTGTGGGATCCCAGGACTGGAGCCAGTCTAGGAGGAAGGTGGGACATAGATGCCTGTCCCCATCTTAATCAACAGGATTTGAAACATAGTCTGAGTTTGCAGGCTCTGAGTCTGAGCCATTTGCCCATGGTGGTAATAATAATTATGATAATAAGCAAAGTCATGTAATATGATTTTTTCTTCGTACGTTTTAATTGTGGCAAACCTCACATACAGTAAGCTTCAGGAGTAGTGAGTGTGTTCAGTGTAATATTGGTGTTTTACCCAAGTTCACAGTGCTCCTGGATCAAGACATAGAACCTTCCTGACACCCCCAGCAGGCTCTCCTGCCAAACACACTCCTCCCCAAGGATAGCCACCCTTCTGAATTTTTGGACCATAGATTCATCTTGCTTGTTCTTGAAATTCTTATAAATGGAAGCGTACATTATGCATTTGTGTGAGTGTGTGTGTGTGTGTGTGTGTGTGTGTGTGCTTTTTTCCTTAAAACCTAAAAGTTTTGGAGACTGGTCCATATGTTCCTCGCAGTGGTAGGTGGTTCATTCTTTTGTTGCCACACTGTATTCCAATACATCAATAAACCAAATCCCATTGTCCGTTCCTCCCATCGATGGTTGCTTGGTGGTGTCCAGTTTTAGCTATTTTGAAGGAAGCTGGTGTGTGCATTCTTGTATATGCCTTCTGGGGATTTAAGCCCTCATTTCTCCTCGGAACATACCCAGACGCATGGACCATGTGGTCACAGGGTAGATGCACCTTTAGCTTTTCTGGAAACTGCCAAATCATTTCCATAGTGTTTACATCCTGGTTTGCACCCACCGACAATGCTCAAGGTTCCGGTGGCTCCATATTTTCACCACGTCTTAATATTGTTGTTATTCCTTTTAACCCGAGCCATTTTCAAGGGTGTGGGGCAAGCAGAGACCCTGGCAGACACTAAGCAGGGAGAAAACAGGGACACTCAATCTGCCAGACAGAGCAAGAAAACGAGGGAGATCACAAGGGAGAGAAAGAGGGAAATAGAGGCAGGAAGAAGTTGTGGAATGCAGGTGGAAAGCCAGCCAGAGAGAGCAGGAGGGTGGGGAGAGGTCCAGGCACAGAGAGGAGAGAAGAAAGACTAAAGCAGGACACAGAAGAGAAATGAAGGGAGAATGGAGGGAGGAGGCAGGAGTTGAGCAGGAAAGGGACGCATGCTGCCAGAGGAGAGAAAAGCAGTCAAGAGGAGGAGGGAGTGGAGAGCGACCCCGGGAGGCGGCCCTGGGAGGAGGGCAAGCGCGGAAATGAGTCTCTTGGTATTTTATGAAACATGTCCTTTTTTAAAAAAGTGCTTCTTGATATTTTTATGTTTATATGTTTTAACTTGGGCCTGGCTTCATGGAAAATGCATGAGGAGTAAGTGGTTTCTGGGAATGTTTTATACATGACCAGGGAGTTGGGAGGATTCAGAGGGTGGGCAGGAGAGACGGAGGGTGTGGACCGCTCCCTCCTTGGGCGTCCCTGGCAGGGCTCTAGTGGAGGCAGTGGGCAGGTGGTCAGAGCTGATGGTTCTTGTCTTGAGGTTACATGGAAGGCAACCCAGGGTGGGGGACAAGTTGGTGTGGCAGGGATCCACCAGCCCTGTGACTCTGGCCAATCCATGTCTCCGCCCCCCAAGCCTGTTTCCCCCTCTGCAACATGGTATATTAGTAGTGCCAGTCTGATCTGATCCGGGCTGGGGGAAAGCTATCAGAATGGACTTTCTGATTGACCAAGGTTTTCCAGGCTATCACTTGTCAAACATGGCACTGCACCTGGGAATCTTGGTAGCACGCAGATGTGGATTTAGCAGGTCTGGGGCGAGATCTGAGACTATATTTCCAACCAGCTGTCCAGGGAACGCTGCTGGTCCCCAAGCTACAGAGCTCTAGGAACACTTAGGTTATCCGGGGTTTAAAGTAGAGCATAGACAGCAAAAGGGCATCTCTGGAGTTAATAGGACCTAAGAGAAGTACAACCTTGAGCATCAGTAATTCTCCCTGATGCATCTACCAGATAGATCCCTTACCCAGTCCAAACGGAGCTAGGTGTTTAGGAGGTGAGCCCCAACTGCCCTCCTGCTTCCCCACCACCCCCTCTGCCTAAGGGGCTAGGACTCTCTTTTTCCAACCTGCCACACACATTAATACCCCCTTGTATTTGCACATGTTGATTCTATGCTTGCAATGCCTTTCTCCAGCTTCTGCAGCTAGAAACGCCTCCTCATCCAGTAAGACAGGGGTTCTTAAACTCTGAGGGGAAGAGGGACTTCATATCCCTTTGGACAATCAGAAGAAAAATTGCATGCTGTCTCCTAAGGAACACACATTCCCACCATTTTGCATACGGTCCCACTGGTCTCCGGGCCTCAGTGAGTCCCGTCCCTGTACACAGGTGTAGGGGTCTGTGCTTCAAGCACACGGTCCTAAGGTCACTGCCTTCATGGAAGCATCTGTCCAGATTTGCCGGAAACAGCATCAGCCCCTCTCCCAAGACTGGCCTCCCCAGGGCGCGGGTCTTGGCTCCATCCTGTCTACTGTTTGTGTCGTCTGTGTGTCTTTCCCTTTCACTGGCAACTGGAGCCAGGACGGAGTGATGCTTGGTTCTGCGCCCTGGAGCCCAATGCGGGAGCTGGCTCCAGGGGCTAAAGGAGCTCAGGAAACGTAGAATGCACTAGCACACATGTGTCTTTTGGGAAACTCCACTGTCAGAGTGTCCCGGTAACAGCAAAGGCAGAGAGGGAGGCTGCTTGAGCTTTTCTTCTAGAAGCTGGACGCTGTCTCTTTGCAAGGATGAAGGCAGCCTCCAGGGGAAGTGTGGACTTGAGTAGGGGACGCAGAGGCTCCCAGCGGACAACCCACCCCTTCCTGGGGTGTGTAACGTGTTGTTATATCCTGAACATCCTTTCTGCGCAAAGCGGCAGGGGTAGCTGGACATGGTGGAAAAACTGGATTCAGGGAGGTGAAGAGTGGGTCCCCGTTATGGGCTGAATTAGGTGCCCTCCAAATTCCTGTGCTGAAGCCCTAACTCCCAAAGTGGCTGTATCTGGAGAAGGGGCTTTTAAGAAGGTCATGAAGGCTAAATGGGGTCATGAGGGTAGAGTCTTGATCCCCCAGGACTGGTGTCTTATAAGAAGAGCAAGAGTCACTAGAGTGTTGAGTCTCTCTGCACACACACAGAGGAAAGCCCCTCAAGGAAGCCAGGAAGCAGAGCTCTCGGCAGACAGGAGGTCTGCCCACACCTTGATCTTGGACTTGCAGCCTCTAGAACTGCAGGAGAGTAAACGTCTGCCATCTCAGCTGCCCAGACTGTGGTATCTTGTTATGGCAGCCCCGTAGACTAAGACCGTTCCCATTCCTGCTCTGCCACTGGCCTGGGGCAGCCCATTCCCCTTTCTGGTCCTCAGTATCCTCATCTGTAGATTGGGATTGTAGGGAAGAAGGCCAGGAAGGGGAGTCTTCAAGGTCCTTCCCAGTTCTGAGAGTTTATGAGCTCGGAAGATGCTCTTCAGGAGGGCTCTGAGTCATATCACAGATGTGCAGGAGAAAACAGTTGTGTGGGAATCAATTTTCTCTTGTAAATAGGATCCCTTTTAAAGCACTCTGGGGAGAAAAGAAGGAACAGACATTCTAGAAGGCCTACTATGAGGTGGAAGGCCCTCTGTGCAGACTGGGTTTCATTTAGCTCCTTACATGACAGTTTATTTACCTTGCAAATGTATTATACGCCTAGTTTGTTATTTCTTTTAAAGAAAATGATGTTTTGTTTCACACACACACACACACAAAAAGGAACTGCATGCTCCAGAGGAAAACATGGGATATTAAAAAAACAAAACAAAACAAAACAAAACGTAGAAAAAACCCAAATCAGAAGTAAACGAAAAATAGACTATTCATCCAACGGGTATTTACTGAACACCCACTATGTGTTCTATAAAATTTGAATTCTGCAGTTTTATTTAAATGTCATATTCATATTGATGTTGTGAGGTCGCTAGTCCTTAATCAGCCCACCACTTCCAAGACCACTTTTCTTCCCCCTGATTTTAAAGTAACACGTGTGTGTATTGAAGAAATTGTGGACGTTACAGGCATGTGGAAAGAAAGAAAGAAAGAAAGAAAGAAAGAAAGAAAGAAAGAAAGAAAGAAAGAAAGAAAGAAAGATACATCCAGACCCTTAACACACGTGCCTAGAACCTGCTCCTACCCTCTTCCCTGGGACCCCCTACCTCCTATCCATCCCCTCACCAAACTTACACACACTAGAACGCAGAAAGCTACCCAAGGTCAGTCACTTCTATTTAAATCACGGCTTTGTAATCAGCACCCGGGACAGTGCCTGACACACAGTAAGTGCTCCATGAGTAGCAATGTACACCACGTAAGTGTCATGTAAAGAATGGAAAGATGAGTGCCAAATATGATGATGATGTAACAGAATGAATAAATAATGTAAAGAACGTAAGTGTCATGTAAAGAATGAGTGACAATGGGATCATGTGAAGAATGTGGGTGTATGATCTGCTTTTCAAAAAATGATCAAGATGCCCTAAGTATTTTCTAGTATTATAAAATATTCTGCTGCAGGATAACTGATGGCACTTTCATGGTATTCCATTGTATAGATAAATCATAAATAATTTCTCCAGGCTCATCCTGTGGCCATCTAAATAACATCTTCAGGAAGACCCAGGTAGCTGTTCTTTGCACAACCTCACGATAATTTTCTTGGGAAAAGTTTCCGGAAGTGAAATTGAGGGGTCAAAAAGCAGGCACATACCGCGGACTATTATTCAGCCATAAAAAGGCATGAGGTGTTGATACGTGCTATAGTGTGGATGAGCCTAGAAGACGTGATGTTGAGGGAAAGGTCACAAAATTTGTGACACAAAAGGTCACAGATTGCATGATTCCATCTATATGAAAAACCAGCATAGGTCAAATTCAGAGAGACAGAAAGCAAGTTGGTGGGTATCAGGCTGGAGGGGATAGGGGAAGGGGGAGTGGCTTCTCAGTGGGCACGGGGTTTTCTTTTGAGGTTGATGAAAATGCCTTGTAGCTAGACAGACGTCACAGTTGCACAACGTGGTGAATCTGCTAAATGCCACCAAATTGCTCACTTTAAAATGCTTAATTTTATGTTATGTGAATTTTGCTTCAGTTAAAAAAAAATAAAACCGGTACGATCTCAAGGCCAACTTACTGTACCCATTTGTGCCCCCACCACCACTATTGGCATTTGAGTGACTATTTCCTCAAAAGTGCCGCAGTGATTTTCTATAAACCCGGCCAGGTTTACAGGCAAAGCGTACTGATTATCAGTGATATCAACATTATTTTTCTCCCTGAACCAGTGCATATTTGTATCTCATTTACATATTCATGCTTGCCAATTATATGGGAGTATTGGTCTTCCTGATTTGCAAGAATGCATTCTCATTGATGATACCAGCTCTCGTCCTGTATGTCTCAGGCTCTACACCTGTTTGTTATTTTGCCTTTTTAATGTAATTCTAACTTTTTAATTGCTACGAATCTACTAACTAACGACTTGCCCATGGTCCTATGGTGAATCATCTCCCTGTTGATTGCCTACCAGACATTCAGTTCTGACCCTTACCTCTTTCTTCCTGGTAGAGTCCAAGTTCACCATTCTTGTCTGGAGCCAGTCCCATCTCCAAGCTCACAGGTGGGCCCTGACTGATTATGCCAATCACAGTCATCTCTCTTTCAGCATTGGGTGGGACCTGGGTACACAACCTAACCACAAGCAATGAGATAGGAAAGAAAGTTTGCTGGGGGGTTTGCGGGTGGGGCTCTGCTTGACACTTACTTACAAGGAAGCATTCCTGAGACAATGTTCCTGTTCTTTCTCTGCAAGTGGCTGTATCTGGGAATGATGTCAGGAGCTTTGCAACCATCTTGTGTCCATGAGGAGAGCCATCCCAGGGATAAAGCCAGCATTCAGGGAAGGAGGCAGAAGAGCAGATGCAGATCCCTGGAGGCCTCTCATCAGTGCACTCTCCCCCTAGGCTTCCCATGAGGTGAGATAACGGACATCCTGAGCCGGTCAGGTCTCCAAGTCAGGTGCCTAGTCCCTGTAGCTGACAGTATCCTAAACCACTAAACCCCATTCAGGGACAGTGATTTCCATTTGGTTTTTCAAATTTATAAACCAACTGCTTCAATAAACGCCTTTGTAAATAAAATTTTTTCTATAATCTGACACAGAGCCTCAGAAAGATGCCCAGAAGTGGAATGACAGGACGAGAAGGTATTAATTTTTAAAGTTGCTTGATTCATATTTTCACTTGCCTTCCTGTTGGTGGCTCTACAGGCTTAATCAGTGCCTCATCCAGAAAACGGGGGGACAGGGGTTTGAACCAAGGTCTTCCGATATCACATCCAAAGCTAGATATTAAAAGGGAGCTGGCCTTTTGTCTTGATTAAGTTCCTTCAAATCTGAAATCATGGGTAATGAATTCAGTTTGCCTGAATAAAACATCCCCTGGAGAGCCAAACCCGCTGTCATCCTTTTTTCTGCCGTACTCTTCATTATGTAGAATTCTAGAATATCAGGATGGGAAAGGACTTTAATGGTATCAGTAGGGTGGGGTGGGTCAGAAGCCCTATTGATAACCTGAGGAAATGTATGGACAGTCTTCTAGAAAATTCTATCCCCACCCATATTCGTGGCCTGGGCTGCTGTAACAAAGGACCACAAACTGGGTGGATTCGAACAACAAAATTCATTGTCTCACAGTTCTGGAAAGTGGAAGACTGAAATTGAGGTGTCAGCCGGGTTGGCTCCTTCTGAGGGCCATGAGGGAGAATTGGCTGCAGGGCTGTCCCCTGGCTACTGGGGGCTCAGTGTTCCTCGGCTTGTAGATGGCTTCCCTGTGTCTTCGCATGATCTTCCCATTATGTGTGTCTATCCCTGTGTCCAAATTTCCCCTTTGATAAGAACACAGTCATGCTGGATTAGGGCCACCCTAATGACCTCATCTTAACTTGGTCTTTTGTTTCCAAATAAGATCCTATTCACAGGTCCTGGGGGGCAGGACTTCAACATCTTTTGGGGGGACACAATCCATAACACCACCCAAACACATGAGCTTGTGCATAGAGCCAGCGGTCATGATCCCAGAGAATTTTATCTAGGGACCCCAAGATGAGATGCTACTCTATTTCAACCACTTTACTTTGGAGTGAGAGATGAGAAAGAAGTGATGGGAAAACCAAGGCCCAGAGAGGGAGAAGTGCATGCCCAGGTTCTCACAGCACACATGGGGGCGTGCCGGGACTGGAACCCGCATTTTCTGGGTTTTCACATAGCATTTCACAGGGATCCCGGCCCTCGAGGGGTCAGTCCTCTGGCAGCTGCTAAGCCTCTGAAGTAGCCAAACTGAACAAGGACAGGTGGCCGGACTCTGAGGGAGGCAGAGAAATGCTGGCGGGGCCTGGGGGACTCCACTTCCGTAGAGGTGAGAAGGTTGGGAGTCAGAGGGCAGGAATGCGGCACATCCCAGGGAGGCCAGGGCTTGTGAAAATCAACACAGATAGTAGAAAATGTGGGAGAGGGAGCTTGCTGCCACTGCAGACTCTTCTGGGTGATGGCAGGTGGGTTCTGGCTTTCGCCACCATTGGCCAAGGTCCCCGGACATTTAAGGGGGCAGCCAGGATGGGGTCGAGGAACCCTCCTCTTTGCTGCCTGTGCCAGTTGCCCATCCATAGGAAGCCAGCATGTCA
>NW_024425897.1:7450740-7521043 GCF_017311325.1 Ursus maritimus
CCCTCCTGCCCACCGATGCCAGTCCAGAGGTGCCAAGGCACCAGGCGCAGGAAAGCCAGCTGGCAGCTTACTGGAGAGCCCACGGCCCGGCCGGCCGGCCCATCTGCTCCTCGCTGCCAGCTGCATGCCTGTGGGAGGCGGGCTGGCAGCCCATCTAAGTGGCCAAGGTGCCAGCCACTGGGTGCTCCGGGCCAGCTGGCAAGCTGACTGGACTGGCCAGCATACCCATCTGCCAGCCGGTGCCAGATGAACGTGCAGGGGAACTGGGCCTGGGGAGCTCGGGGTGCCAGCCTGTCGGGAGTTCCAAGGCTTCTGAGCCCCTGGCTCTCCCTTTCCCTCTGTCCTACACTCTCCCACAAGCTCTCAGATGCTGCTGACAAAGGTCCTAAGCAGGAGACCTGGGGAAGCGCAGAAGGGCACGCATGGTTGGGAACACGGGACTGTAGAGCATTGCAGGATGTTAGAAAGCGCAGCATACTGGTGGTTAAGAACATGAGCTCTGGGGCAGACTGCCTGGGTCTGGGTTCCAGCTCTGACACTAATTAGCTGCATGGTTTTGGGCAGGCCATTTAATTGCCCAGAGCCTCAGTTTGCTCATCTGTAAAATGGGAAAGCATCTGCTTCATTGGGTTAAAGGAAGGATTAAAGAAGATGCACGTAGGACCCTTAGAATGTGGCTAGGACTCAATGCAAGATTAGTATGATCATATCATCAGAAGCAGAAGATTTAGAGTGCTTTAGCTCAAATCAGCTTCAGCTATCCAGTTGGGGAACCAAGACCCAAATTGGGGAAAGGGCTTTTTTCAGGTCATAAACAATCTGACCAAAAAAAAAAAAAAAAAAAAAAAAAAAAAAAAAAAAAAAAAAAAAAAAAAAAAAAAAAAATCAAAGAAGGCAAGGAAGGAGAAGGGGGAGAAGGTCAAAAGGTACAAACTTGCAGTTTCAGGAGAAAAAGTCCTAGGGATGCAACGTACAACATGATCCCCGTAGCGGCACTGCTGTGTGACACATGGGGACGTTGTTATGGGAGCAAATCCTAAGAGTTCTCATCCCAAGGAAAAATTGTTTTTCTCTTTTTTTAATTGTATCTATATGAGGTGATGGATGGTAACTAAACTTGCTATGGTAATCATTTCACGGCATATGCGATTCAAACCGTTATGCTGGGTGTCTTAAACTTCCACAGTGACGTATGTCAATTACACCTCAGGGAAACTGGAAAACACATAAAAACTTTGATTTGAAAAGCAAAATTTTTAGAGGACAACGGTGGATGCAAATGAATACGATAAATGTCGCAAATGAGGAAAAAAATAAGGGTAGAGGATCTGAATAGGAATTTTTCCAAAGAAGACATACAAAAAGCCGATAGGTCCACGAGACCGTGTCCGCCATCCCTCATCATCTGGGAAATGCAAATCAAAGCCGCAGTGAGACACCACCTCGCACCTGTCAGAATGGCTAGAATCAAAAAGACAAGAAATAACATGTGTTGGGGAGGATGTGGAAGAAAGGGAACCCCATGCACTGTTGGGGGGAATGCAAACTGGTTGCAGCTACTCTGGGAAACAGTACAGAGATGCCTCAAAAAGTTAAAAATAGGATTACTCCATGATCTGGCAATTCCACTTTTGGGTATTTATCCAAAATAACTAGAATCACTATCTCTAAAAGGTACCTGCACCCCCATGCTCATTGCAGCATTATTTATGATAGACAAGACATAGAGACAACTTGAATGTCCATCGGCAGATGAATGGGTCAAAAGACATATATGAGTACAGTGGGATTTATTGTCAGAAAAAGAAGGAAATCCCGCCATTTGTGACAACATGGATGGACCTTGAGGCGTTATGCTTAGTGAGATAAGTCCGACCGGAAAAAGACAAATACTGTCTGATCTCGCTTATATGTGCAATCTTAAAAAACAAAACAAAACAAAACAAAAAAACACAGCCACAAAACTGAACTCATAGAGAGCAGATTGGTGGGGTTCCCAGAGGGGAGGCTGGAGGGTTGGAGGAATTAGGGAAGGGGGTCAAAAGGTACAAACGTCCAGTTATAAAATAAATACGTTCTGGGAATGTGATGTACAGCATAGTGACTATGGTTAGGAAGACTGTATTGTATATCTAAAAATTGCTGAGAGTAGGGGCGCCTGGGTGGCACAGCGGTTAAGCGTCTGCCTTCGGCTCAGGGCGTGATCCCGGCGATCTGGGATCGAGCCCCACATCAGGCTCCTCCGCTATGAGCCTGCTTCTTCCTCTCCTACTCCCTCTGCTTGTGTTCCCTCTCTCGCTGGCTGTCTCTATCTCTGTCGAATAAATAAATAAAATCTTTAAAAAAAAAAATTGCTGAGAGTAGATCTTAAAAGTTCTCATCACAAGAAAAAATTGTCACGGTGTGGCGATGACATTCATTTCTCAATACATCCATCATTATACTGTACCCTTCACCTGTATGTTATATTAGGTCAATTATATCTCAATAAAAGAATGCAAAAAAAAAATATCACAGTTGTGCAGAGAGTCATCTGCGATGCAGGGGCTAAGTCCCAGGTCTCCTGACACTCCCCTTGGTTCCTTGGCCATGAAAGGCTCGGTGGAAAGAGAGGAGGTTATAATGAGGTACCAAGGGACCTCCCTGTCCTGCTTCAACCCGCCCAGATGCCCCAAATGCTTAGCTGCCCCATCTCACACTCAGCCTTTCCAATGCATTGCCTCATATGTGAGTGTGTATTTGCAGACACATACATGTGTGTATATGTGTGTGTTTCTGAGTGTTGGCATATACGTATGGCCTTACGTATCCACTGGGTATATCTTAAGGGCAGGTCCCATATCTTATTCAGCAACACCTCAGCTATTCACGGCTCACCTGTCTGGAAACTGCAGCTATCCTGAAAGCTGTTGGCATCCCTGAGTCCATGTTCTGAGAACAGCATGTGTCATGAAGCCGGAGCTCTATAAACCTGTGATGAATGAATGAAGGAGCGAATGAATGAAGCAGATGGGACCTTTATTCAGCCTGGTCCAGCAATCTTTTGATTGGGTGCCAGGGTTCTTACTGTCCACCCATCATCCAAGAAGATCAAGGATCTTAAAGTTCTAAATCCTTCATCTTAACCGGCGACTCTCACTCAGAGCCTAGTTACCCTGGTTTTGCACACAATACTAACAAAAGCAGTTAGCTAATCTCATCTGCAGGTTGGATGCAACAAAGGAAAGGGGAGAAGGAAGCAAACCTTTGTAGGTAAAAGCAGGTAAAGGTGACTGTGATGCCTTAGTGGCTAGGGAGGAAAAGGGCTATTGAGAGGAAGTCTCACTAAAGACGCAACGTGAGTGGTTCAGGACCGCCACAGGGTGCCCCTACCCGTGCAGAGCCTTTCATCTCTCACTGGAAAATAAGTGATGCTCATAATGATAGATTTGAGATTTAGTTCAAGGGCCCCTGTCCAAACTATCAAAGAACAGAGTACATTTTTGCAGAGATTTCTATCCAAAATGTAATTTTCAAAACGATAATTAAAGAGAGGTGATCTTCCGTCAACCAGAAAGCTTGGCTCTCTCAACTGACTCGGTCAGGGAAGGTTATGTGCTTCTGGGATCCACTGCTCTTTGTGTGGACAGAGCTGACAATTAGAGAATTTAAGCAAAGCGAAGGGAGAAGGGAAAGTGTGGGGGAGATCAATCAAGATGGCTTTTCATTCCGGACATGAATGTTAACACTCTCTTACTACGCGTGTACAGGGACGGGCAGTGCTCAAAACTATTTCACATCCATTATTCATCACCTCATTTATTGGGCTTCTCGTCTACCAAAGAGGAAACACACACACATACACACACACATGAATGTGCACCCATATGTAAGGACGCACACTCCTACACATTCGAATGTACGCACATATATTCAGATGTGCACAATGCACCACACACATGTGCAGACATACACATACACAAGCATGCATGCATTTACACACGGAGACACATGTGCACGCACAAATGCACGGACACATACAGGCATGCACACACGTATTGGCACGCACACATACACATGAGGCACACATGCACACACAGACATTGCCAGTCTCTTCACTCCTCAAAATATTACATCTAAAGGGTTTTTTGGGGTCTGACTCTCTTGGACTGGTCAAACCCCAAAGAATTCTGGGATCGTGATGATCTCCATGCGATGGATGATACAATGTAATGGCTACCATTTGGGGGACACCTGGTATATTCCAGATCCCATGCCTGGTATTTTATACGGCATTTGCCAGCCTCTCTACCTTTTTCTTCCCCCTCCCTTCCTCCTTTTTTCTTTCTTTCTCTGTGTTTTGTTTCTTTCTTTTTCTTTTCCCCCGTCTTACAAGCAATAGATGGCTACGTTCTCTTTGTAAAACATCCGCACAGTACTGACAAAACAAACCTTCCCCTTTATATTTCCTGCCTTGTAACCAGTCAGTTTCCCATAACGGCTGTGAACAATGGCAAGGAGGACCTGCATCCCCCAATTTCACATGCAGTTCGATAGCAGATACGGACACCAGCCTAGACGCCCATCAACGCGATCAGCAAGATAAAGGTTAAGCACATTCTGGAGTACTATGCAAAAGCTAAAAAGAAGTAACATTGGTTTTTGGAATAATATCAGCCAATGTCTACTGAGCCCTTACCAGGGGTCAGGCACTCTCCCTGAGATCCATCTCATAATTTTCTTAGTTATACCATGTGCATTATCAACATTCCCATTTTACAGACATGGACATTGAGGAACCTTGACAATTGGATGTTTGTCCAACCAGCATGTTGCAGATCTGAGATCCAGACCAGGTTATCTATCTCTAAAGCCTGCCTTCTTAAGCCCTGACACTAAGATACCCAAGAAGCTATATATATATTTGCAGAAAAGTATATAGGAAACGACCCATTTATACAAAAAATGCAAACACACATGTAGGTACATGAAAGAAACCATGGCCTTCTGTCACTCTCACGACATCCCCTTTACATGTTTGACAAAGAAATGGTGGGACCCAGAAGTGGAGTGACTTTCCCAGCTGAGTTCAAGTCCACCTGTGCCCAAGTGCACGGGTTCGGCTGTGTGCACAATACTTTTCTTCAGCTGACAACAGAGTGAACAGAGGAGTTGGGGAGGAGATTGTCTTTCAAGGATTTGCCCAAAGAGCATTTTCTGGGAAAAACCTCTGTTCCTCCTTTTCACTGTCCCATGCTTCTAGAAGAGCATGGGTAGCTGCATGAGGTCAGAGAAGAGAGAATTCTGGAATGCATGAAGTGTGAGACCACCAAGGTAGGCCCCCCCTCCAGAGGTTGGCCATTGGACAGTGCCCCAAATACCCCTGTTACTGAGCTACACGGTCACCTGGTCTCTGGGTTTGGTACCACAAAAAGCCTTCAAAGGTCTTAGCAAGTTCCAGGTGCACAGTGGGACTGAAGAAAGTGCCTGAGTTGGAAACAAGGATACCTGGGTTGCAGTCCTATTTCTGTCCCTTTCTCGCTGTCTGGTCTTCCCTGCTCTGTTCTCGGGCTCCGTTTCTGCTCACTGAGAGCAGCTGGGCTTGGAGAGATGGTGAAGAATATGAGATTTAGGATCCAAGACCTAGCACCACGCCTTCCAAAATCTGTGTCTGGACGCAACCCACCACCCCCAAGCTTCACTTCCCTCGCCCATGAAATATAAATGAGGCCACTAATTGGGCAGCTGCCATTTCCAGGTTCATGGAGTATTCCCGGCTAAGCAAACTGCAGGTGCAAAGGCCCTGTGGCCCATGTTTGGTGCTCATGACCATGATCGCAGAGATGAAGGCACCAACTGTGGGCCACCTCACCTTGATCACTCCATCTTAACTGATGAGGAAACAGAGGACCGGAGGGGCCACACAACTGACTTGAGGTTGCCGAGCTATCTCGTGGCAAAACAAGGATGGGAGGAAGCAAGCCAGAACTAGAGCAAGGCAAGCTTTAGACACAAAATTTAAGGGAATACCCAAAAACGCAGTAGTGGAGATTAAAAAACCACTTTCATGAAATATCTGTTTCTAAATGAAAGTCGATGCAAACAAATCTCTGATGAACAAAATAAGAAAATTTTGGACAAAGACACCATCAGTATTACTGAGTTTCTCTTTTGCCTCGGGCTCCGATGTGACTCTGCATGGCGCTTTAAGATTTTTGGACTTTGTTCACCCATGGGTTTTTGTTTGCGTTAAATTAGATTTTTTAAAATACTGCATTAGAACATTCATCTTGATTGCTGAGTTTTTTAGTGCCCCTTAAATTCCGTGCTGTCGGTGAGTGCCTCACTTGTCTTCTTCTAGTCTCGGCCCTACAGGACTCGCTCTGCCAATTTGGACTCTTTGTTCTGTCCTTATGTCTATTCCTTCACTCATGCGTTCATTCATTTATGTGTTCATTCAGTCATTCGGCAAATATTTTGGATGACCATCGTTCCAGGAGCCAAGAAAATAGCAGTGAACAAGATAATCACGGTTCTGCCTTCCTGGCACAGACAGTCTAAATGGAGGGACAGATATGAGTCGAATCATCACACCTATAAATGTACAAGTAGAAGTGTGGCCATTCTAGCAAAAAAGGAAATAATGGGAGTGTTGACCAAGAGTAGCAACCAGGGTAGGCTTCCCTGTGGAGGTGGTGTTTGGACAAGATGGAGTTAACCAGGCGGGGGTGGATTGACGGTGGGTGGCTTGCAAGGACTCCAGGCAGAAGAAATAGCTGGTGCAAAGGCCCTGTGGCAAGATCAAGTGTGTGTGTGTGTGTGTGTGTGTGTGTGTGTGTGTGTATGTGTGTTTGGTGTATCTAGGAATGCAAGAGGCCAGTGGAACAACATGCTGAGAGGCAGGGAGAGTGTGAGACAAAAGGAGAACAGAGAGGTGGGGAAGGATTTGATTTCCAGCCCAAGGGCGATAGGGAGCCCCTGGAGGGTTTTGAGCGAAAGAGTGACATGATTGGCTTTGTTCTTTGCAGCAATCTCCCTGTTTGCTGGACGGTGTTATACACAGAACCAAGACTCCCTAGGTTTCTAGTCTGGCTTCCCCCTTTCTTGCTATGTGACCTTGGGCAAGTCACACAGCCCTTGCCTTCTCTGTGCTTCAGCCTCTCATCTGTACAATGGGACTCCATCCTCTCTGTGTTGTCAAAAAGATTCTAGACTCGACAGGAGGTCTGGCACATAAGAAGCGCTCTATAAATGTTGGCTAAAAATTATCATTACCGAGGATGGATTTTAGGGGGCAAAACTGACGGCAATAAGAAAGCAAAGCCTCCCAGCCCGGGGACAGCTCAGCTTGGGCTGCTCTGTCTGAAGCTCAGCGCTCTCCTCATTAGAAAGTGGCTCTTCTTTCCGCCGCGCGCTCTCTGGAGGAGGGGGCATGGTGGAGGCTTCGGGAACACTGTGAAGGTCTTAAAAGAAATTATAGCCTGCATAAAAATATTCACTCCAGTGGAGGGCCTTAAACCATTCCCCTGGGCATTGAACAGTGACTGAGAGTGTATTACTGTGCGCTTAAGGCAGTGGCAGCCACCCAAGGTCAGAGAGAACGGGAAGGGAAGCACTTAAGCATGGACGTGCCCCTAATAGAAGCATCTTTCCTTGAGCAGCCCTCTCTCCGACCTGCCAAGTGCCAGGCGCCTGATCCCTTGTTGCCTCCATAGCCACAGCACCAAGAATAAGAACAGTACCAAGATTCCTTAGGCAGGCGAGGGAAGGGGAGAGGAAAGAGGACAGCCCTGGGCTGGGGACAGCAGCGGGTCCAGATTGCACTCTGCTGTGACCTGGGAGGATGCCCTTAAAACCTCTGTCCTCAGTATCAGCATCTGTAAAATAGGATGCAGTTTGCCTGCTTGGTTCTAATTTCCATGAGGACCAACCGAGGAGCTCCAGCCTGGAAGTCCATACAAGAGGTGCTCAAAAAATGACCATTTGTCCTTAGAGTTTCCCTTGTTCGTGAGATATTTTTTGTCTCTCTTGAACTCTCAATGAGTTCACTTCTTGGCAAGTTAAGGCAGCTTCCCAAGCCTCAGTTTGCCCATCTGTAAAGTGGGTACAATATCAGTAAGGTTTATAGGTTGCCTGTGGGGGTTAGTGAAGCATTTTGAGCCATACACCCCGAAATCAGGAAGATTGGGGTCTCACCCAAATACTCACCCTGTATTTCCTGCCCATGATTTTAGCAGTACAGAATCATAGGTAGCCTTAATCCTGGACCTTGGTGGGCCTGTGAATCCTCTGCAATTGAACACCCAGACTCATCGTATCCTTTCAGAGGGTCCCGGCACCCCGTAAAGACTAAGGGGTGTGGTGTCACAGGCACAGGTGCTCTGGGCCTGGATTCTGGGCATGGGCTAACACTGGCTCCGGGAGATTAGCTTCTGCAGCCAGGCATGCTGGACTCCGTTTTCTCAACTGTAAAGGGGGAGACAATGGTATGTACTACATAGGACTGTCGTGGGGGTTAGTGAAATTACACTTCTGAAGTGCTTAGCACAGGGTAGGAACACAGTGCCTACTAACGTTCTTCTCTCCTTCCTTGTAGCAGAGCTCAGTGGGGTCATTATCACCAAAGGAACCAGCTTGTGAAATACACATCACACTTCCACTTGCTCTCAAACCAGTATGAACATGGGGAGAGGGAATCCCTTTTCGTAAGAGAGACTACAAAAACCAAGAAAACTTACACTTACTATCTCGCAGAAAGCCTCATCACTACCAAGGAATATTTTTGGCAGCTGTGGGGACAAAAGGAGGGTTGTGTGGTTAAATAGATTTGGCAAAAGCATTGTACTGATCAAATTAAATGGGTGTCTTACCCGCAGGGTGGGTCAGGGCCCCTAGCATGTGACGTGCACTTTGAAGCAGCAAAATGAACTCCAATTACTCAGTGCTCCCTCAAGTTCATGGCTGGAGAACGCTTTGCTGGGCTGAGCCTCTATGGGACACATTTTTCAGCGGGGAGTTGGGAGGATTAAGAACTGCAATAGTCAATCTCTAGGGGCTTTTCTAGCATGAATGTTGATGTCTCAATTTTACCTGTTTCATTTATTTTTTCTTTAAATAACTCCTCTCTGCAATGCTCTCTCTTCTCGCCCGTTCTCGGCCTGATGCATTTCATAATCAGGGTTCTACCGATGTGGTCTCCCTGTTGCGACATCACTACGTGTTTGTGATTTATTGAATGCTTACGTCTCAAGAAGCTGCTCCAGCCTATGTCTGGATCAGGCACTTTGCCCTGCGCGGTGGGGGCAGGCCAGGGTGCAAGCTTGGCCTTGCCCTGGGAGCCTGCAGACAAGGGAGGCTCCCAGCGCTCCCGCCGCCCGCAGCCCCATAGTGATTAGTTGGAATCCAAGACAGCAATACAAGAAGTGTCGTTGGTGGGTGTGATGGAGTGGCTGCTGAGTGGGCCGCAGATAAGCGCTCTGATTTCAGAGGGTGCTTCATCATTTCGCCGTAAGAACATGTTAACGGGTGATTGTTTGAATGTCTCCAGCTAATAGGATATTATTCATAACACTCTGGCTAGTTGGAATGGAAGATGATAAGAAATTAAATCCTTAATGGCTTTCTTTAAAGCAGGACTTTTCCCAGGGGAACCCGGAACCCTGGGAATTTGCTCCATGTGCCCTGGCAGTATCTCTATGGAGGAAATTGGTTTCAAATGAACCTCCCAGGGAGACGCAAGGGTAAAGGGAAGAGGACAAAAGGCCAATTGACCATTGATGGGACACCTACTATGTGCCATGTACCTAGATATTTTATACTTCATCCTGGCAATGTGTCTGTGATGACTGGGTACTATGAAGCCCATTTCAAAACCGGCGATCTGAGGCTTGGAATGCAGAGTCGATTTTCTCGAGGTCTCATTTTGGGAGCCGGGGTAAGGATTTGTGTTCCAAAGCAAACTTCTTTCCATGAAATGCAATTTATAGAGGTGTTGGGGGGCTGCCTGGAAGAAGAAGGAGGCCGCTCATGAACTCTTAAAGGAGTGGGGAGTAAGAGAAGCCATAGTACCCAGAGGAATCTGCAAATAGGTTCAAGGTATTGGCAGAGAGAAGGTATGGGATCTGCGGGTGGCTTCGATGTCAACGTTGGGAATTGTCTACCCCCAGGATATGTGCAGCTAACAATTCTCATGAATACTCCCTGCTATTCCTGTACTTCTGGTGTTTTGTGAAGCTTTCCTGGGCTCTGCTCCCTCTGTCTTTCCAGCAACGATGGAAGCTACTAACTCCCTGGATTAAATCCCTTCCTGCTTGAAATGCCTTGAGCAGTGACTGAACCTTGACAAAGTACCCTGCCAATCATTGTACACACACACGCACACACACACACACACGCATGCACGCATGACGCACACACATTCAACTCACAAGGATAGATTCCCAAGAACAGCATTGCAGGCCACACATTCTTGGGGCATGTGAGAATAAATCATCATCATTACCATCATCATCATCATCTGTTTTGCAATACGGAAACCAATTTCTAGAAGCCTGGGAATGAAGAGCCCATGCGGCCCTTTGTTAAACAACTGCTTTTTCCATGTAGTTAAACCCTCTTCGAGATGAACACGGCAGAGACGGCGGTGAAATTCTTCAACAGGCCAAATTCACTTTCGGTGGGAACTCACCATAGCAGCTGGCTGTGGACATTTACAAGTGAATGTGTTTTTGTTCGTTTTCCTTTTTGTGGGGTACAAATATCCAGCACTTTCTCGGCCTCGTCACTCTTTTTCCTCGGAGTCTCATCAGCTCCCACGGTGGAAGCTGGCTTGGTTTTCCATTTGCAAAGTTCACAATTCACCCAGCCGTGAGCTGTGCCTTTAACCACTGCTAAATTGTTTCCTGACAGCCCTCGCTACAATTTTCTCCCCTGACATTTGATTTACATATGATCTTTAAGCATTGCCATGGCGGTAATAGCGATTTGGTTAATATTCCAAGCGCTCCCCCATGCCCCACACCTTGCAGGGCCATTTCATTGCTGCAGCGTGGCAAAATGCATGTACCAGATAAATGTATCGCTAATGAAATAAACGGATTAGGGGGAAGAATCAATTGCCCTACTGCCAGGATGAGGCACCAGGAGTTAATTTTGTCTGGATCTGCAAGGGTAGCTGTTAATAGAATAGGCTTTTTACCTAATTGGAGGGAAAGGAAATGAAGTACAGTAATATTCCATGATGTATTGGAAGAATTTACTTCATTTTCTCTTAGTCTTGCTTGATGAGTGTTTACAGCACAATAGAATTTATAGTCTCCCTCCTCTCTCCATTTTTCTTTTCTTTTCTTTCTCTAGTCCTCATTCTCTTGCTTTTCTTTCCTTGTACATCTCATTTTCCTTCCTTTCATCCTCCATCCCTTCTTTTTGTCCTTCTTCACATCCATCTACCCATCCTTTCTTCCATCCTGTCTCCAATCATGTATCCATCCATCCCTCCAACCATCTATCTGTCCTTCCAACCATCTATCCATCCTTCCAACCCCCTGTCCATCCTTCCAACCATCCAACCATCCATCCATCCATCCATCCATCCATCCATCCATCCATCCAACCATCCATCCATCCATTTCTTCATTCAGCTAATAAACCAGTGTCTCGAATACAAATATCTTCAGGGGTCAGTGACATAAGTTAATTAATATTTGTTGGGCTTGTGACAAAAATGGAACCATCAACATCATCATCATCATCATCATTATCATCAAATCTGTCATGTATTAAATCTGTCCATCCTTCCTCCATTTTTTCAACATTTTTTGAAGGCTTACAATACTAGTCAAGACCTGATTCACCTCTGTGAATATGGAAAGGAAAAAAAGTGTAGCCGAAGAGTTCACTTGCATCAATTTCTGTGTCTGTCTGATGCCTAGACTCTTACCCAGGTCTTTTCTCTCTTCTCCTGATGGAGGCATTGAAGGTCTGTTGAAATAAGAGCATCTTCTAAAGATTTGAACCAAGCGGTATTAGAAGAAGTTTGGTTAGACTGGTGGGATAAGCAGGAGAGAGCTCTATTGGGTTGAAGAGAAGGGTGTAAGCATACCCAGGATGTTCAGAGCATGAGGCAGTGCACAGAAGACTATACACCAGGAAAGGGACAGAAATGGTTTGCTGAATGAAGAGAGATCATGAGTTAGGGTGGGAAAAATAAACTTGCGGAATGAGACGCCAAAGTCCAGAGCAGCACCACGGACAACTCCAAGGCCTTTCACCTGGGCAAAGATGACCCATCCAGGTCACATGACTAGTAAAAGGCAGGGCTAGGATTCTAACTCAGGATTGCAGAGCCTACAGTGATCCTCCACCCTTAGCATATCAGATCCTCTTAGGAGCTTATGCAGCCTGCTAATTATTGGGGAGTGACAAAGACTTTCTTCTTTGACCAAACTTGGTCAAGCTTCTCTCTGAGTCTGCTTTCTGATTAGTCCCTGACCTTAGACTCTGTCCCGCCCTTTTTATTCCAGCTTTAGCAAAAATCCTGCTGAGTCAGTTCAGCAAAAATCCCCCACCCTTGGTCTCATCAACCTTGATATCTAATCAAATTCCTCACCCCCTACCCCTGATATCTCATCACCATGGCCTGCCTTAAACACGAATTACCCTATCTTCTGTAATTTTCTATTTACAGATCCCCCTCCCCCATTCAGCTCCTTTCATATAAATTCTCACTTTTTCTTATTGTATTCTTTCAGAGTTGAGCTTGATCTCTCTCCCTTATTGCAAAATCCCTATTGAAGTAGGCACCCCCGACCCCCACAGAATAAAGTCTTCCTCACAATCTTTAACAAGGGTGGGAATACTTTTTTTCGTTAATGGGGGAGCCAAAGAATCTGTATTTGTAATAAACTCCCCAAGTGATTCTGTTGCAGGTGTTTTGCAGACATTCTCTGAAAAACTCCACCTGAATCTTTTTGGGGAATGTTTAGAAGAGTCTTATTTTATTTCTTCAGCATTCCTTAGCCACCGAGTGTCATGAGGGATGTGACAGGTGCTCAGGGGAGAATCGACATGGGGCTGAAGTACTGGTAGGGACAGTAGTTACTCGCACATGAATTTCATTGTCGTTGTTGTTTACTAAAGGCTTAGAGTTATATTTTCAAGGATGTGACTTCATCGATTTGAAAGGCACAGTCCGTTGTCTGCCTCTTGAAACCCAAATCTCTGCATGAGTCCAGAACATATATTTTGATTTCTAGTCAAATGCTCTGTCCAGGGCCGGTCATTTCCTAAGATCCTATTCTGTGTTTGGTACCGTGCTGGCCACTGGGAGTGCAGAAATGAATCAACCAAAATTCTTTCTCAATGTCAAAACCACAGCCACCCCTCCATTCTGCATCTGTTAGGCTAGGACCCTATGAAGCATTAATCATCTCATTCAACTGTCCCCTCTTTTTCCCCTTTTCTTACTGCAGACTTCTGCTTGTGTAAACTTTGCTGAGGATTTGAGCAGAAATAGTAAATAATGAAGCTCCAGAGGGTTGCACTAATTTCCCAGACATTTAATCAATACGGAGCTGCCCTGTTCATTACAGCTGTCAAAAATATGCAAAATCGTCCATCTGGTCCTCTCAGGTACGAAGCTCTGAGCTGGAGTCACCAGTTGCTTGGCTAATTACCACGCCCCATTTTCCCTTCATTCCGAGGTCTCTCCATTAACCATGAGCTACCAGCTCAAGTATAAAGGCAAACAATAAATATTTAAAATGGCATTGCCTGTGCTGGGGTCCTGAGCCGTGGTTGACTTGGGTCACTGCAGATAAGCAGTACAGGTGGGGCTTCATGAAAGAGCAACTTCCCCCATCTCCTCCCACTCCTTCCCAAATTCTCCCCGGCCCTGCAGCCTCCTCCCTTCTGAGGCCCCTCCCTGCCCTTCAAATATTTAGACCTATTAAAAACCATTGGGGGGAAAAATGATCTATACAAAAGCTTTGCATAAAAAAGTGATCAATGCAAATTCCTCTGAGGAAATTGCTTCAGCAGATGGAAACGGCCCATTTGCAACAAATGCCGCTGGCTGTGCAGATGGTAATTATGGGATGTATGTAAACATGCAAGCTCCGGCAAGCAGAGCAAACTGCACTGCTGAACTCAGCCGGCATCGAGGATGCCTGCCCTGGCAATGCCCTGCCCTGCCTGGCCTGTAGGCCAGGGACTCAAGAGAAGTCCAGGAACAACTAAAGATTGGGTTTGGAATTCCAAGACCTATCAGTCTAGCCTCAGTTGAATTACAGGTCTTTTTGAAAGAGTCCCTGGGAGCAAACCACGCATCTTCTAATCTTTGGGTGGATCAACGCTACAGCATGGCTCTCTGGAAGAAAAAAATCAACATGTATTGAGTACTCACTGTATGCCAGGTACTATGCTACTAGCCTTGAATGTATTTTCTTGCTTAATTGTTACAAAGACCTTGGTGGGTTGACATGATCATTATCATCATCATCACCACTATTTTCTAAAGGGGGGAAACTGAGGTTTGGAGAGGTGATGTGATTTTCCTAATATCAGAAGACTAGGAAGTAAGAAAACCAAGATGTATCAGTTAGCTATTGCTGAGTAACAAATAGTCCCAAGCTCAGTGGGTTCAAAATAATAAGGATTTATTATAGCTTACAAGTCTATAGCTCAGCTGGGTGGTTCTTCTTGTCTTGGCTGGGCCCAGCCAATCATGACTGGGCTTACTCATGCATCTAGATGGTCTAGGATGTTCTTACTTAAGTCTGGTATTTGACTGGCTGTTGGGCTGAGATGATGGGCTGTGTGAGCCACGTGTCTCTCACCATCTAGCAGACTGAAGCCCATGGTAGATGGGCATATGTTTAGATGGTAGTGAGCTCGCTATCACTGGAGAGTCCTTGTTTGCTCTGGGTGTGAGTCTCAGATTGCCTTCACACAGGCATGCAAACGACCTGGGGGCTTTGATCTCAGATGACCCAGAAATACCAGAAACTGTTTATGACATGAGCTTTATAACTTGTCTTACAATATTCTCCTTAATGGTAATCATGGTAAAGTTTCACACTGAGCAAGCACTGAATCATTCATTTCATTCATTCATTCATTCATTCATTCAACAAACATGTTCTGAGCACCTCCTCTGCATTAATCACAGGAGATGTTTAGGGATCAATAAGACAGGGTTCCTGCCCTCACACATGGCAGACTGCTGAGGAAGACAGTCATACAAACAGACAGTGACAATTCAGTGTGATAGAACCCAGCACAGAGGTGAGACTGTAAGGGATGAGAGCACACAGAGGGCATTGAATACAGTTGGAGGATCAGGGAGGGCTGTCGGGAGGAGGTGTGACTTGAGCTGCATCTCGAAGGGGAGTAGAAGCAAAGCAGAGGTGAAGTGGGGGGATGGGAAAGGACATTCTAGGTGGGACAAACAGCCGAAGCAAGGTCGTGAAGGTGGGAAAAAAAGCATGTTATATTCTGGGAACTGAAATGAGTTCAGCAAACATGTGGCTGAACGTCTGTCTTTGAGGGCTCCTTCAGGCAAGCCATAGCGGAGATAGTATAGAGGGGTCAGAGGAGGGAGCAAGACCAATGAGGAAAGACACTGAGGCAGAACTGGGAAGTGGCAGCGGAGAAAACCAATCAGACCCAAGGAAAATCAAGGAGCCTGACTCCTGGGTACTGGAAAGCAGGGGAAGGAGTGGGAGGTTGTCCAGGTTTCTGGTCTGAGGGTGTAGAGGAGAAATGCATCTGGGGAGGCACAACAGGTTCTTATGGCAAGCTCTCAGACTGTGGAGCAGTCCACAACCTCTACTCCCATTCCGAGCACCCTCATGCATCCACCATAACCAACACTCAGGGGCAAGCCCTGGTCCCTGCTTATTCTCCAGGCACTGGCTGAGGGGTGGGGGGTCATTGACTCCTCATAACAATCCTCTGAGTGGGAGTCGCTACTAACTTCATTTTTCATTTAAGGGAGGAAACTGAGGCACAGAGAGTGAAGGTAACTTTCTTGAGGTCACACAGTCAGCGAAAGGGCAGAGCTGGGAGGTGAGCTCAGGCTGTCTTTTTTCAGAGTTGATAATTCTATGCAAATATGCATGGAAACAGACTAAAGAAAGTGGCAGGAATTCACTGGGACCTGTCAACTCACAGGTGAGTTGGCCTAGGAGGGGTTCCAAACAGGAAGCACACAGGCTGTCTATGGCCAGACGACGTGATAATTTTGTGCTCACCTGGGGTGGTGGAAATCGTAAGATCTCACCTCGAAATCCCCAAATTCTGCCTCTCTTGACACACCAGATCTGGCCACACCAGGCTAGCGTTCCTGCATGACAGCAGTTAGCAGGAGGGAAGTGTGGCACTGCCTCTTCTCAGTGGGTCTTATCCTGCTCATTTCCCATGGTCTCCACCGTTTCCTACTACCCTCCCTCTGGCCCACCTGCCCCCTCATGTACGCATCTGTCTGGACCCTGGCAGGTATTTGATTTTGCAGCCTCTTGACTCAGGGCCCCTCCAGCATGAAAATTCTCTGGGTCTGTTTGTCTCAATAATCTTGTGAAGAAGCAGCATCATCGATTATACCCATTTTGCTGGTAAGGACACTGAGGGTTAAAGAGTTGAAAGCACATATGTAAAGCCTCAAAGCTCCTAAATCTGAGCCGGAGACAGAGCCCAGGTTTCTTGATATCCTACCTACCGAGGGAGGCCAGAGGCCCGAGATGGGACCCCCGTTTGTAGATGTAACCTCTCCCAGGTCCGGCAGCGTTTCCCCTGGTTCTATTGAATCATCCAGTTGCCTCATTCTTCAGATGCTGCCGAGAAGCCAGACCCCTCTCCCCGATGTCCTTAGCTCCCCTCGTATTGATCTCCAGCTTTATGAGGTGACAGGCCATACCTTTTAATTGCATTATTACATCTTTATGGCCTGCTCATTGAGCAGGTCTTCGGCGCTGGGCAGCTGGGCCCTGGAATTTATATGCGGAACTGAAACGTTTATTGGAATCCTATTGATAAAGGCATATTGTGAAAGGCCCTTGGCTCTCAGGAAGAGGCTGGGGTCCTCAGGAGGCAGGGGGAGAAGGCAGGTCAACATACTCCAGAGGAGAGAGTGGGTCACTCATGAGATATGAGGGCAGGGTCTCCCTCCTCACCCCTCCTGACCCTTAAATATTTCCTCTTTAATCACCCTGGGCAGGAAAAAGCAAGTTCTAGAAGAGTTGCAGGGAGATGGGCTAGGGGATTGCTGAGGAGGGGAGCATTTTGGGGTTGTGGATCATTTAGCATTGAGGGTAAAGATTGCTCCCACCGAGAAGCGAGAGGACCGTCCAGGTGGAGGCTCTGTGTGAATAAAGATACGCAACAGGGACCATGAAAGAGCAAAGAATGGATTTCATGGTGTACGAGATCTGTAGGGAAAGTGTAGGGCCTGCTCGCCAACTCCACCTGAGGGCTGAATAAGCATTTCAAGCTTGGTGTGCCCCAAACTGAATGGATCCCCCACCCCTAATTTTATTCATAGATGTGTCCAGGGAAGTAATTGACAATCCACCCTCCCAGGGTCTCAGGACACCTTGGAGTCCTCTTGGATTCTTCCCTGGGCTTTTTGTTTTTACTCCATTGCAAACACTGTGGGCTCTACTTTCCAAGTATTTTGAGACTCTGAACTCTTGCATCATCGCTGTTCACGGGGCTCTGCGTGGTCAGCTCTCTGTGGATCATTTCAATAGTCTTGCAATAAAGTTTCGGTTCAACTTCTTCTTATAAGATCTCCTGTGAAAACTCTATTTTATCGATTTATTTTTTTTAAAGACTTTATTTATTAGAGAGACAGAGAGCAGGAAGGGGCAGAGGGAGAGGGAGAGAGAATCTCAAGCAGACTCTATGCTGAGCCCAGAGCCTGACACGGGGCTCGATCTCACCACCCTGAGATCATGACCTGAGCCGAAATTAAGAGTCGGATGCTTAATCAACTGAGCCACCCAGGTGCCCCTGAAAACCTTATTTTAAATCACAGTCCCAGCCACAGCACTGTTGCTGCTAGATCATACTTTGGTTTCCTCCATAGTTCTTCTCCCCTGCTAATATACTATTAATTTATTATTACTGTTATCCGTCCCTCCCACTAGAATGTAAATTCCTTCAGGGTAGGGACTTTCATCTGTGTTATTCACTGCTGTGTCTCCAGTGGTAAGAACAGTGTTTGGTAGATAGTAGGTGCACAGTAAATATTTGTTTAACGAGTTCATGAGTGAAGGTGGTTGGAGCCAGGTCGTGGAGGAGGGGGCGGTCTTCGGTGCTGCTGCATGGGGTGGGGGCTCGAATTTGTGCCTTGTGCTCTGATTTCCACCGCGCGTCAAACGGTGTGTTAGGGGAGCCCTCACGCACGTCCAAGGTAATCAGTATGCCTTCTGGGAGCTGTGGATTAGTAATATCACCCGCCAAGGAGTCAACCCTAAATGGGGAATTTGGAAGAGGAATAGCTCAGGGGTTAATTTGAATGTATTTCTATGTCTCCAAATCAGCACATTCTAGGAAAAAGGACTCTGCTTTGCATAGTAAATGGTATCTGATGCGTAGACTCTTACTTCACGTATGACCTGGGTCATATGTCTTTTTGATTCTGAGAGGGTTTTGGTGCCAAGAAGGAGGGGTCTGTGGTGCTAGTGCCGATTGATGCAACTAATTGGACCCGGTTTGTGAACTTTTCCAAGCCATAAGCCGCCCAGGCTTTGGTTCCCTATCGTAATAACCACTGTCCTTTTTAAAGCATTTCTACCTTTGAAGAGAAGCAGTGGCATATGGCCAAATGCCCCTTCAGGAATCTCTCCCTCAAGACGGGTGGAGGAAGTGAGTATTTTAGGGTTGGGATCTCCCGTTGGAATGGTCAAATGATAAACATTAGACCAGATAGCTCAAAGCCTGGCTCAGCCACTCACTAGCTGTGTGGCCCTGGGTGAGTTCTTAACCTTGCCGTGCCTCAGTTTCTTCATTTGTATAGTAGGGATGACAGAGCTTATTCCCAGGATTCTTGGGGGACCCAATGGAATGACCAGAGGGAGGGAGACAGTGTGTGTTTTATTTAACAGAGACTGTGGCTAAGCACACACCAGGTGCTTTGTGCTGGGACTTACCCAGCACCTTCACATCCCCCAAAAGAGTCTGTTAGATGTGTATCTGAACGCATGCATGATTGTTGAATGAATAAATGAACAGATGATGTTCAGAGGTGACAGGGCTAGATAGTGTGCCCAATAAAGAACGATGGTGGGACGGCTTGAGCCTCTGGGCATTTAAAGTGTGGAAAAGAATCCTCAACTTGAAGAACCCTAAAGCATCAGGGATTGAGGGGGCCCTCGAGAGCCCTAGCATTTTGAAAGTGAGTAGAATCAAGGTCCAGAGAGGGAAAGTAACAGGGCCAAGGACACCCAGGGAGTGAAAGGTAGGGTTGGGTTGGAACAAAGGTGCCTTCCCCACTATAGTGTCCCTTCCACCCCCACCAATCTCTTCATTGGTGTTCTTCCTGAAACCCAAGGGGGAGAACAGAACAGAGTCCAGACTCGTGGTTCAAACAGTGGGCCAAGAAGGAGAAGAAAATAAACACTTTAAGGGCCCCTTCTGACATCAGCTATAGGCCTGGAACTCCCCATGGATGGACAAGAACGAACCTCATAAGGGGTCAAGAGACGCAAGAACAGGAAGGCACTGTAATTAATTACCATCAGCAATGGATTGTGTTGGGGGTGAGCGCCGAGATGCCTATTGATCAGAGAGGCAAACACAAATTGCTGCCAAGTGTCCCTCCGGCCCTGGGTCAATATGCTTCCATATACAAAGAAGCCAGGAGCTGTTGCCGATACCGGGGATGTCTTAATCAGAGTGGCCAAGAGAGCATGTGCCTCTAGGAGAGCTATCTGCATTGTGAGCTACTCTAGCGTAGACCGACCTTCCTTCCTCCCTTCCTTCCTTCCTTCCTTCCTTCCTTCCTTCCTTCCTTCCTTCCTTCTTCCCTTCCTTCCCTCCTTCCTTTGTTCATTCAATATACTCTAAATGCTTACTACCCCCCAGGCTTCTTGGAGGCACTGGGATAGAACAATGAACACGAAGGCAATCCTTGTCCTGATGGGGCTCACAGAATAGACAAAGAGACAAACAAGATAATTCTAGATGGCCATGGGAGCAGTAGAGAAAGTCACATAAGGGAGGCAGGTGGAAAATGGGTGAGGAGGGTGACTTCTCACTGAGACTGGACAATTGGGGAAGGCTTCTCTGAGAAGGTGACATCAGTGCTAAAATTCTAATGAAGAAAGAAGCCAATCTGGTGAACCCAGGGGGAAGGGTGCTCCAGGTATAGGGAACAGCATGTACAAAGGCCCTAGATGGGATTTTGGAGGAAAAGAAAGGTGATCAGAGGGGAGAGTGGCAGCAGATGAGGTGAGAGAGGTGGGCAGGGGCCAGATCACACAGCAGGCTTTTCCAGAGTAAGGAGCTGGATTTGTTCTGAATTATGAGGCTGTTAGAGGGGGACCAGCCATCCCCTTTCAGTGTGGGCACCTGAGCATGGAGGCATTCACCTAGAGTAAGGGATGGGCTCCTGGGTGGAGTCTGGTAGGTTCAACCTTGCTTGAGTGTGGAATTCTGAGCCTCATCCTCCTGCCATGGGACTTTGATTGGGCCCATGACCTTCCAGCTCTGTCATTCTGGCATTCTTTCAAGGATGTGCCATACAAGTACACAACCCCCGCACATGTCACTCATCACATGCAGGAAAACCCCAGCCACTAGGTCACCAGGCTCTGGTGACCACGCTCTGTAGGTGGTGGTGTCCACACTGAGGGAGGGAGGCTTAGCAGAAATTGAGGGAACATCAGAAAGCATCCTTGGGTTCAAGGTCACCCTCCCCCTGAGCCCTGGGTCTCTCTTTGTCGGGCACCCAAGTATCTCCAAGGCTAGATGTGACCTGGAGAAAACCAGCTAGTCCGACCCACCCCACTTTGGGATCTAAACTGTAGAGTGAGTCTCAGTCAGCATAGGTCTATGGTCCTTCTGGGCGGTGGGTGAACCGAGCTCCATCCATCAGTCTCTGTGCTTGAAGGAGACAGGAGGTGGGGATTTTGGTGGCCATGGGAGGAAGAGGAAAATCAGAAAAGTACTTGCATGAGAATGACTTGACCGGCAGGTGCATGTCCTGAGTGCACCCACGTGCAGGTCCGTGTTGGAGGGTGTTCGTGTCCTTGCGTGTGTAAGACTCCTCGTGCACGTGCAAGGGGGATGAAAATGCCAAGCAGGCGGGGGCTGCGTCTGTCTCACGCGCTGCTGAATTCCCAGCACCTGGTACGTGGTGAGTGATCAATAAACATTTGTAGAGCAAATGAATAAATGTGTGCTCATGTGTAAAAGTTAAAGTTATCTGTTTTCTAACTTGACAATCTGTTATTTGAGCTTTCTGTCCAGGAAATACATTGAGAAAATACTTGGCATCACTACATACGCCCACTGTTTCTTTTTTTATTTATTTCAAAATTTTTATCGACACACGACATACATACAGAAAATCATCCGTGCACATCTTAGTGAATCTTCACGAAATGAACGACCATGGAACCACCACCCAGATCAAGGGTCAGCTGTACATGTTCAGGGCCCTGAAGCTCCCACATGCCCCGTTCCATTACTGTCCTCGCTGGATAACTCTTATCCTGTCTCCAGCAACATGCAAAGTTCTGCCTGTCTTTGTGCTTGATGTAAATTCAATCATGCAACAGGTACTCGTCTGTGTCTGGCCTCTTCCACTCAATACTATGTTTGTGAAAATCACCCACGGTTCCCAGGGAATGTAGTACTGTTTATTTTCATTTTTCTATAGCAGGGGTTGGCCAGTTTTGTTCTGGAAAGGGCCAGATAGTAAATACTTTGGGCTCTGCGGGTTATAGGATCTCATAACTGCTCCTCTTTGAGGTGGTAAGGCAAAAGCTGGCGCGGACGCTATGTAGTGAATGGGTGTGGCTGTGTCCCAATAAAACTTTATTTACATAGCAGGATGTGGCCGGAAATAACAGGGCTGGATGTGTCAGCGCTGTTATAGGGCACAGTTTATTGATTTCAGCGTTGATGAGGATTTGGGTACTTCTGTTTTAGGGTATTACAAAGAGAATGTGAACATATGGCTTCATTTCTTGTTCTTGTGAGTGGATACCTACCTAAGCCTGGGATTTCTGGTCATCTTGTTGGTGTATGACTGGCTCTGGGAGGTTCTATCGAACAAGTGATCATAGCATTGTTGGTTCTTAATTAGATGAGCTCTTGTGTCTTAACTGCCCTCCGTTTCCTGCATGCTGTGCGTTGCATAGACACCCCTTATTTCTGTCACTAGGAGCTGCCCTCAAAGGCTACAGGGAGCCCGAAAAGTGGCTGATCCATGCCACACCCTGGAACGGAGGGGGCTGGCCACACAATGACCCAGGCACAGCTCAAAGTCTGATCGCAGTTTTTTCTAAGCTACACGTCGCTTGGGTCCAGTTGGTTTTTCTTTCACTCCATCTCCCTTCCTTCACCACACGCAAGCCACAGCCCATGGCAAACAAAAGGGGGACTCTGCCATACCATGAAAGGAACTTTGGGTCTTTAAGGGGACTGGTTGGAAGCAGCGTTGACCTCTGTTTCTAAATGGTATGACCAGTTTTGCGAATATCACGTACCCGTGAGTGTCGCCCTTTGAAGAGCTCCTACCTCGGCCCCTCTCCCCAGTTCAGCCCAGACAGCCAACTGGTGGGACTGGGCTTTTGCAAGCACCTGCCGTCAGCATTCCTGGATCATGGGAGGTAGCAGCCTGCAACACGGCCGGTGAACAAACACGCCTGAGTTCAAGTTCCGCTTGACCATCTACTCCCTGTGACTTTGGCAGGTAATTCCACCCTCCTGTGCCTTCACTACGATGCACTATCTCATTTAATTGTTCCCAACGACGATGATGAAGCAGGTATTTATTCCTCTCCTCCCCCGACAGATCAGGAAACAGAGGCTTGGAAATGTTAGGTCTGGCGTGAGGACATGCCCACACCTAAACCCCGAACTCTAAACTTCAAGACCATCTGTTGCTTGGAAGCTCTGGTCCCACTTAGACTCCAAAACGGTTTCCTTTGGAAAAGTCGCCACATGTGCGTGTAAAGCCCAGAGTTTGGCTCATTAGGACCAATCTCCTTTCCTTAGAGAAATAGTTCAATGTTGGATGGAACCATGGAAAAAGTGAGTTCCCTCCAAATTCCTGTAACGAGACAGTCAGGGCTGAGGACAAACTCTTGAGGTCCTTTGAGGAGACGGCACCTCTTCGTAAGTGGAGATACAGAATTTTTTTTCTTCCTAGCAAAAAACCTGCTGTTTCAAATTTCTGACAACTGGCTCACTGTTCAAATACCATCATGGGGTACATTTTTCGTGCCGCAGGTCATCTCTGGGTGGGTAAACTCCACCAATTTCCAGCGACAAGGCAGTCAGAAGTGAACCTGGTATTTTCTGATTATAAGGGTAATAATACTCCTTCCTGGTAGTCTTTTTTTTTTTAAGATTTTATTTTTAAGTTATTTCTATACCCAACGTGGGGCTCGAACGCATGACCCTGAGATCAAGAGTTGCCTGATCCACCGATTTGGTATTTCCAAAAGTATGTCCGCTTCCCCAGAAAGAAAAGATGTTTGTTTGAAAAAATCGAAGTGGCACAGTCTATGATTAAATATAAGAAGTAAAGCACAGCTCGTCCTCACTCAGCTTTCCATATTTTGCATGATGACGTTTTGCTCTGTTCATAAATGCATCAGGTGTGCCCAGCCCTTCCGCTGTATCATCTAGCAAGCACACCCACGGTATGTCCCTGCAGAAGTGGACAGGCGGATTTCGGGCTGGGCATGTCATGAATTACCCTGGTTTAAAAACTGTCAGGAAGGGCTGGGTTCAAAGGCCCGCCAGAAGATGGCCATGTGCTCAAAACTTGTTCTTTGAACACTGAGGCCTTCCACATTGTCACTGGAGTGAAACCAAGATGGCACCCCCCAGAGCCAGATGTGGCCATTCACATCCCTGGGCTACTGAGGTTGGGAGTGGCATGTCATGGAGTGACTTGGATGGAGGTCAAGGCCATAGCTCTGGAAGGTCCAGAAACTACAGAGAGTGACCTTTGGATCCTAGATCATCAAGTGACCCCTGGTTGGAGATCCTGAGCCCAAGTATACAGGAGTGTCTCACCAGAGGCCCACACTAGGGTAGGCCCACCTTCTCAGGCAGCCTCAGTATGGAGAGCATAGATTTTTTTTTTTTTTTAAGATTTTATTTATTTGACAGAGATAGAGACAGCCAGTAAGAGAGGGAACACAAGCAGGGGGAGTGGGAGAGGAAGAAGCAGGCTCCCAGCGGAAGAGCCTGATGTGGGGCTCGAACCCAGATTGCCAGGATCACGCCCTGAGCTGAAGGCAGATGCCCAACTGCTGTGCCACCCAGGCGCCCCTGGAGAGCATAGATTTTAAGCGGGACCATTGCGGCCATGCGAGAATTCCTATTTCCACTTGTCATTTCCCAACTGAGACTTTGTCCAGCAACATTTCTTAATTACACATTTCCTTTCTTTTCTTTTTTTCTTTCTTTCTTTCTTTCTTTCTTTCTTTCTTTTTCTTTCTTCTTTCTATCTTTCTTTCATTTTTAAGGATTTTATTTATTTTTTTGACACAGAGAGAGACAGCCAGCAAGAGAGGGAACACAAGCAGGGGGAGTGGGAGAGGAAGAAGCAGCTCCCAGCAGAGCAGGGAGCCCGATGCGGGGCTTGATTCCAGGACCCTGGGATCACGCCCTGGGCTGAAGGCAGACGCTTAACAACTGAGCCACTCAGGCGCCCCTAATTACACATTTCTGATAGCATTGCGGGCAAAGAGGTGGGTGAACACTTACCAACCTGTCTTGTAGGTGGTCGAGGTGCTGTCGCAGAAAGGGGCAGGGAGGCGTCGGCCAAGGCACCCTGACCACACAGTCCAAGAAACAAATTCAGTTGTGGGAACAGGGAGAAGATGACTCCAAAAACCCACAACTGGAAAACCAAAGCTGCTCCCTCAAACCCGCCTCGGCCTGGCTCTAGACATAAGCCAAAGACACTGGGTGTTATTCGCAACTAATGAATCATCGAACTTTACATCGGAAACCGGGGATGTACTGTATGGTGACTAACATAATATAATAATAAAAAAAGAAAAAGAAAAAAAAAAGAAACCCTGATTTTCCCAGCCCTCGGCTCCACCCGTCAGCCTGGGATCCAGGCCTTGGGTAATGAGCAGCCTGGACGGCGAATAGGGTTTGGAGTTGAAATCCATCTGAGGCCTCTCTCCCCGCCGATGTCTACAGCTTAATAATTGCTTCCTAGTTCCTGCCGCATTCAGGTTCAAGAGAAGCGCAAGCCCCTCCAGCGGCATTATGCAAATCGGGCCCACTGCGTTCCTGCGGCGGCATATAGAATATGTAAATTTATGGCAATGGCGGAGCCTGCTTAAGACAGAAGATTTCTCAATGATGAAATTAGATTTTCTGGAAAGAGGCTTCCGAAGACCTCTGTTCCCCGTGCCTTGTGCTATGCCGTGTAGCCACCAAACCGGTGCTCTGGGAAATAATAAACTGAATTACAGGCTGAAACCTATTTAAAAAAAAAAAGAAAGAAAGAAAGAGGAAACAAACCAGGTTTCTTGAGGCCACAACAAATCCATGCTTTCCGGAACGTGTAAACAGGAATGGGTGCTGCGAGGGAGGGTGGGGGGGAGGCGCGCGCGGGAGCAGCGGGCTCTGGTTGGCAGGAAGAACTNGGGCAAGAGCAGGAGAGCAGAGGAACCCTGGTTGCAGCTTCAACCTAGCACTCCCGCTTTTATCTGCATTATGTACCTGCCTTCTCCTGATTTCATCAGAAGAAAGCATTTATGTCCTTTAAAAACATTGAAAAATGGTTCATCTAGACCAGAGGCTCTGAAACTTGAACACGCATCAGACGTACAGGGGGGCTCGTTAAACACCTGGGTGCTATTCTCAGACTTGCAGAGGAAGTCGGTCTGGGGAGGGCTCCTGGAGGCACCTTCTTAATGAGCTCAGGTTGATGGCTGACCCTGCTGGCCAAGGGGACACACCCCGAGAACCACGGCCCTGGGCTAAAGTCTTCATCTGACAGATTGGGGAAACTGAGGCCCAAAGAGTTCGGTGCTTTGTCAAAAGCCACAGAGTGGCGTCCAGGTGAGGGGTACAGATCTGATTCTGTCTTCCATCCTCATCCTTATCATCTCATTGAGATCATCTTTGTTGCCATTCCCATTTCCTGAGCACTTCCCATGTGCCAGGCACTTACACACCTCATGCTGTGTAGCCTTCACCTCTGTGCTGGGCAGAAGCACCGACATCTTCAGTGAGGATACTGTTAGGGGCTGAACGTCTGCCTCTCCTGAAAATTCCTATGTTGATGTCCCCATCCCTATCCACCCCCCACCCTCTTCGCATCCTCCCTCCCCATGCACGCATGAAGAGGTCATGTGAACACGGAGTGAGAAGAGAAAGCCTGCTCTGAGAATCGAAACCTGACAGTGCTTTGATGTTGGACTCCCAGCCTCCGGAACTGCGAGAGGTAAGGGCATGCTGTTTAAACCCCCGTCGACGGTAGTTTTACGGCAACCCGAGCTGACTCAGGTCCTTCCTAAGGCTCCACTTCAAGCCACCTCACCTCCTGATCCTTGAGTTTCTCATCTGTAAAATGGGACATTCTGACCCATCAGAATGTTCGGAGGATTCCATGAGGTTTTACACATATTGGGCTAAGCTCAGAGCCTAGCCCACAGCAGTTAGAGCAGAGTAATTACTGTTGTTCTTGTAATTATTGTTATTAATGGAATTGTGGGGATGGGGGCACAGAGCAGGGTTGTGAAATGAGCTTGGGGTTAGGCATGTGCAGTTCTCAGCTCCGATTCCGAGCCCTAAGTCCTCCTGCTGTGAGACCTGGGGACATGTCATCACCCTCTGGAAGACCTGGTTTTTGCAGGAGTGGCTGGAACTTGCTGGCCCCGGAACACGCAGTTGTACGATCTCCCATAATTCCGAGAGTGGGGCTGTTCGTCATCCCCATGTTGCCTGAGTGGGTGGCGTTCAACTTCTCCTGGACTGCTGCTTAGCCTCCTCCTGGCTTCCTTGCCTCTGGTCTCGCCCCAGCCAATCCACCTTTCGAGAATTCTCAGATGGCCACCAGATTCAGTGTTCTCCTGCTCAACCCTTCCGTGGCTCTCTGTTTCCCTTCCTTGGGTCAAGTACAAGCATCTCAGCTTGGCACCCAGTCTCATTCACATTCAGCCCTCAGCCCCTTACTCCCCATCTCTCTCTTTTCCTGCCCATTTTCCAGTAACACACAGTAGAACCCTTAGGTACTGGCCTTTGGGCACCATACTGTTTCCTGACTTCCTCTTCTTGTTCTCTCTGTGCTTTCTGTGGGCTATTGCATCCCCGCCCTTCCTCTCTTTGTCTGCTATCTATTTGAACTTCAGTGCTCAGCTCAGATATCTCGTGCCCTGAGACACTTCCCCTCATCGACCTTCTCCCCGCCTCCAGCCCCACGCTGTATGAGGCACTTCCTCTGAGCCGCTTTTTTGTATCTCATGCTCGTTTTTAACACTTCTATTAACGGTCTCCTGAATTTCTCGTCTTTTCCACCAGACAGTGACTAGTTTAAAGGAAAAGACAACCTTCTTTCAGGCTTTTTGGAAATGTTCTGCTCTGTTGTTTGTTTTATCTGCTGCCTATACATCTCATCCATGCGGGGGCTGTGTGCATATTGTGTTTGCCACTGTAATTGCTGTATGCTTTTCCATGCTTGGCACATAGGGCATGCTCAATCCTTGAATTAATAAATCCAAAATCTCTGCCCATTTTCAGAGGTTTCTTAGTAACCATCACACCCCTGCTGCTTACCAAAACATCTGGCACAGAAGTGCTCTGGAAATAGCTCCTGAATGAATGGATGAACACAACAAGTGACTTCATAGATAAGTGTATCAGTCAGCTGTTGCTGCATAACAAACAGGCACGGAATCCCAGTTGCACGCAACAATAGACGTTTATTTCTCATTTAGCTTTATTCTGCGAGTCAGGTAGGACAGCTCCGAGCTGCAGGCTGTGTCTGGCTCTTCTCCACAGGCCTGCCATCCTCTGTGGGCTGGCAGTGTAACCAGAACACGTTCTTCTCATGGTGAGGGCAGACGTGCCAGAGAAAAAGTGGAAACACACAAGATTTCTTAAGGTCTCATCCCAGAGCTAGCACCCTGCTCCTTCCATTCATATAACCCTGGCCAAAGCCAGGCACGTGGTCATGCTCAACATCCGTGCAGAGGGATGTATGCTCTAGGGGGAGAGGCTGCAAAAAGCAAGGATACAGAGAGGGGTGAAGGATCAGGGCCAATAATTCAGTCTATTCCAACGACCAACCCCAGCTGTCTAGCCCAGAGCTCCTGGCACCTAGCAACCACTCGCTATGACCGCTGAGACAAAGTGGCCGTGTTGCCCCTCCCATGTTCAAGACGCTAGAACATCTTTGCACTTCTGCATTTTATGCCCTCCTTCAGCTCCCACCCTGCAATTTTCAATGATTTTCCAGTGCCTGCATTAAACAATCTCCAGGTCTCTGCCCACAGGCCTTGCCGTGCTGGGGCATGTCACAAGCAGTGCCGCCCCCACCAACCTGTCCTTCTCCTGGCCCACAGTGCATGTTGTGAGGGTCCCCCTGATGTTTAATGCATAAGCCCACATCCTCCCAGCAGCCGCCGCACACAGATTCTCCCAGCATGGGAACGGCCATGAAATCAGATGACTGTACAGGAAGCAGTCGGCCCCCGCCCCCCGCCCCCCGCCCCCCGCCTTCCAATTGTTGTGAGGCTGCCCTGCTTCGAGTCAATTCCAGTTTTGTAATCTCTTTTATTAATGTGCCGGAGGCAGAGAAAAATGCATTTGTAATTTCCCCTTAATGGCTGGTGGAACTTCTTTTTGCTTTCTTTGTGAACATTTGTTTGCGGTACACACACACACACACACACACACACACACACACACACGCACACGCTTTGGGTCAGGATGAATTGAGTGGCAAGACAGTGGATGTCAAAGAGCAGACACAGAGTCTTGGAATATTTCAGCAGGAAGGGCTTGAGCCCAATGGCTGCCACATTGTGTTCCCAGAGCCCTGGGCTTCCTCGAAAATAGCATCAGAAGGTACTGCAGGGTGAGAAGTGGGGTGAATTGGCAGCCCCTCACCCCTGCCCTCGCTTCAATCAGAGCGTCTCTGTTGGAAACTGCTTTGTATACTGTGGCTAACCACAGGCTTGTTTGGAATGAAAGGTACCACTGCTGTCCCCAAACACACAACAACCCTTGTTTCCTCGGCCCCCCACTTTCACCGAAAAGAAAACCAAGTCTCAGAGAGCCTGTGACTCATCCAAAGTCACAAGATGAATTGGGGGTGAGAGTCTTTGGGGGACCGGGCCCCCTGTCTTCTGATTCCAAACTTGATATTCCTGCCTGCAAATAGGTTATACCTCAGAAGGCTGAGTGTCCTCACTAAAATGGTTCGATATATATATATTTTCATCTCCGCAACATGTTGGCCATGGATGTTTGTGCTGAAGGAAAAAGCCATGGTGGGGGGTCTCCTTTTCCTTGCTGTCAAGGAAATGAATATTTACTGAGCACCTAGAACATGCCAGACACAGGACTGCAGGTACTTCCGACACTTATTATGTAACCAAAACCTTACCACCAGGTGGGAATTTCTGTTTTCTATGTTACGGTTGAGGACACTGAGGTTCAGATGGGTAAGGGACTTCTTCAAGGACACATGGCCAGGACATGGTGGAAATGGGATTCCAACCTGGGTTAAAGACATAGTAAAGTTTGAAAGTACTCAGCTTTTCATGGATCTTAAGTGTCAGAATCATTCAAAGGGTAATATATGATGATAGTGACCACAGCTGCTGCCAGACGTTGGGTGCTTACCTTGAGCCTGGCGCTTACTGACTGCTTTACACGTAGGGCTGCCAGGTACGGTTGTGCAGGGTGTGTACTGCAGAAGAGCCCCCAGCCAAAGGGTCAAGGGAGAGCTGAACTCAATCTTTAAGCTGCTCAGCAGACCCTTAGGTAAGGCTGCATGCCCCTGGAGGAAGGGGGTATGTTCTCTAATCATTCCGCCGGAAGTGGTTGCCATTTCCCACTTCTGTCACAGGCACTCGGGGCAAGCTGCTCTTCTGTTTGCACACCTGATCATATGCTCCCACAGTGAGCAGGATAGCTTTGTGACTATCCTCATTTTAAAGATGGAGAAACAGAGGCACAGGGAAGTTAAATTTTTGCCCAGCATTCAGCAGCAGAACCAATTTGAACCCAAGTTTGCAAAACTCCAAGAATTTCCAGGTATACCCACGCATACTCCCCGCTTCCGCCAAAGACTGTTGGGTTTCACAAGGTTCTAAAGATAGAATCTGGGGGTTCAAGGTTGGAGGCCTTCTGGGAGGAGGTGTTCTCTGTTGTACACAACAGGAATCAAGAGAGATTCTGAGACAGCAAACGACCCTTAAGGATCAATCCCGTTGGGCTTCTTCAAACAGTCTCTTTTGGATCATATGTTTGTGTTCTTGTCCCCCACCCCTCTCTCCAAAGGAGATCCCATGGAGTGGGCAAAGGACCCCCAGGTCGTGTGGGTCTGATCTTCCCCCACCCTGTATCCTCTCTCCTGGAACAGCCTCAAGCTGGAAGAAGACTCCCTGGAGAAAAAAATGTCTACTCAAAGCCAATTGTCATGCAATGTCCCAGAGCCAATTACTTATTCTGAGGGACCCCGAGGTGGCTTGAGGACTTGACAAATAAAGAGGAAATAATTTGCAATGTGCTGTTTACACATAATCAGAGTGTACTAAGGGAAAAAAATAGTGTCACAGCCTACAGCTTCCCACATTTTATTTTGATCTTCTCCTAAATCATCACATAAGTGGAGAGGCAGCTGGAGACTAATGTTTTGGGGGAAAAACATGTTTGGGTGTGTTTGGCTAAAGGAAGGAAGAACTTTCTGTGAACACAAAGGCGTGGCCGAAGAAGGCTGAATGAGACCGTGTCCTTCACCACCCCAAAAAGAAGGCAGGAAGTGACAGGTACTCAGGACTCCTGCTCGATGCCACGCACTGAGTCAGGCACCCCACAAGACTTAGGGCTGTGGATCCTTACATCTATCCCGGGAGGCAGGTTCTGTCACTGGCTCCATTTCACAGGTGGGGAAATCGAGGCCCCAAAGAGACAAAGTCTCCTGTCCAAGGACATGTGACTTGCGCAAGCTGAACCCAGGACCAGCCACCCAAGTCAGGCTGATGTTGGAGTCCGGGATTTTTTTTCACTTCATCCTTCAGCCTCTAAGTCAGTTTCCCTGAGTTTTGATGGTGGTCATTCGTTTTGGGGGCTTAAAACAGGGGTTCCTTTCCCCAGGGGAGAATCTTGGGGAGGCGGTGCTGTTTCTGGTTCCAGTTGTCCTCTGTTGATCACTTACACTGCGCATGACTAATAAAGTGGGGCGAGGGGGTCAGTGGGGACGAAGGAGACTCACGCAGGAGACCTAAGGGTGCCGCATGGTGACAGGGGATGTTGCTCGTGATTTAAAGGGAAGGCCCGCTCAGGGATGGCCCCAGCTCTGGATTTTCTCTGAACATTTCTTAGAGTTCCTCCGTTCTCTTTCCCTGTCCCCTTGAAGAATTGGCTATCTTTGCCTCTACCTACCCTCCTTCTCTCTCACCTCCCCTGACCTTGAGAAGCCAAGATACCCTCTTAAAACTTCAGAGTTGTTCATCCTCCTGGGTTGGGACCCACCTTTCCCTCTCATTGGCCTAGGATCTTGGAACCTCTAGGGACCTCAAAAGGAGAACTAGTCCAGCCCCAGAGTCAGGGTGGGTAAAGTGATCTCAGCCCCATTTTATAGACAAGTCCTCAGAGGCCAAGTGCTCACTTCAAGGCCCAAAGTAGAAGAGACGGGACGCCGTCTACCAGGTTTCTTGTGTAAGGGAGGCTGCCCCTCTCTTTGTTCTCCACCCGCCCCTGTGTCTCCGAGCCGTGTGCAATTTACATCTACGCGCGCCCACATTTGCATGAAACACACAGACACACACACAGGACTGCTCCTGGCTTGAACAACAAGGGATGCCAAATGCCGTTCACATCTTTCTGGGGAGGAGAGCATCCATCCCGATTCTGTGTTTGCCAAAGCGCCATACGTACCAGACGTACATATATTCCGCGTGAATTTCCTTAATCTCCCTCACAGCTGTCCCTCTCCACGGCCTCTGCTAGAGCATTCCCAAATTACTTGTCTCTTGGCTGGTATAGCAGCCTGTTCCCTGACTCCCTCCATCCCTTGAAAAACAACAAGAACAGCAACAAAAATGATAATAATAACGAGTGCTGTTAATGTAGCCCCTACTATGTGCTGGGCGTCGGGATACATGACATACATGTTGCACTCCGGAGTGGAAGCATTATTACCCCATTTTACAGGTGGGAAAAACGAGGCTCCAAGTTTAAGTGCCTCCCACAGGGTTGGGGGTTGAGCTATTGAACTGTGGCTGGCTCTGAGATGTGGGCTGGTGACCCGGGTCAGACTGCCCTCTGGTGTCCCCATCTAGCTGAGCCTGCCGCTGTGATAACCACAGCACAGGGCAGAGTCCTTGTTCTAGAGACCCCAGAGGGTAAAGTGGAGAGAGTGCACTGTTACAACCACGGATGGTGCCATTTTTATTTTCTCTGTGCAGACTCAGGTAAGTCACTTAACCTCTCTGTGCCTCAATGTCTGCTCCTTGTAAAATGCAAATTGCCAGAGTACATCACCATATAGTGTAACTATGGAAATCGATAAGATCATTGCAAGGGAAGCACCGTGCATAGTTCTCAGCACTCCGTCAACACCGGGTAATTTAAAGATTATGGCATAACGAGATCGTTTTTATGCCTGACACTCAAAGCTCTCTTGGGTCAGGCTCTGCTTTCCTTTTGACCATTAAAGCCTACCACCTCCATCTTGCTTCCCACTCTTGGTCTAGAAGGAGCTCCTCACTGGTCTTCACAAACTCCCCACTGTTTCTCCCCTCCATGAATTTGTCCACATTCGCCTGTCTGTCCATCTGCCTTTTACCCTCTCTGCAGACCCCGAATTGGTTTGCCCTCAATGCCCAGCTCAGAGACTGACTCCTATCTGGTGTCTTGTCTTTTGTTCCCATTGGGGGCCACTTGTCCCTCCTCTGGGCACAGCCTTGGGTCCTAGTGTGTGTTAGTCCCGAGGTCTTATCGTGTTCCAGGTTACAGGTACAGCTACCCCAGTAGGACATGATCCTTATTTTTACCTTTTTCTTTTTTTTTTTTTTTAAGATTTTATTATTTATTTTAGACGGGGGGGAGGGGAAGAGTGGGAGGGAGAAGAAGAAAGAATCTGAAGCAGACTCTACACTGATTGTGGAGGGTAAAGCGCAGCCCGATCCCATGACTGCAAGATCATGACCTGAGCCGATACCAAGAGTCTGGTGCTTAACCAACTGAGCCACCCAGGTGCCCCGCCCCCATACTTTAAATGCTACTCGATGAAAGGAATCCTGGGTCCCTGAATGACTGTATGGAGCAATGGCACTCCTCCTGAAAACCCACATTAGACTGTGCCCTGAGCAACAGATAAACCTTTGCTGTGCTGAGCCGTTGAGAATTGGAAGTTCTCTGTTATAGCAGCTAAAATACCCTCAAAAACCTACCTAACTAAAAGTGATCTCTCTTTTTTTTTTATTAATAATGATTTTTTATTATATTATGTTAGTCACCATGATCTCTCTTTTTCATATTTCTATCTTCCTATTGTTTCAGAAAGACCTTAGTCATTTAAGAGTATATTTGAAGGATAGAATGAAAGAAAAATACCTGTGAGAACATAAAAGAACACCAGTTATAACACTCAGAAATTTGTACTGTGAAAACCAACACTCCCACTATGTATGGATCCACAATTTAGTTCTGAGCTTCCTAGGAGCCAAGGTAAAAAGAGATACATGTTCAGTTATGCACTCCCAGATTCTTTTTTTTTTTTTTAAAGATTTTATTTATTTATTTGAGAGGCAGAGAGTGAGAGAGTGAGTGCACAGGCAGGCAGAGGGTCAGAGGGAGATGGAGAAACAGATTCCCTACTGATCAGGGGGCCTGATGTGGGGCTCATCCCAGGACCCTAAGATTATGACCTGAGCTGAAGGCAGCCGCTTAACCCACTGAGTCACCCAGGCATCCCCTCCCCAGATTCTTTGAGATAAATAAAATACCATTGTTAAAGATAAATACAGTGCAAGTTACAGAATGGTTTTTCCTTGGATCTTTATTAAAAAGACCGCTGAGTGGTGACAGCTCAACTCAACACAGTCCAGCACTCATTCTGGGTAGCGAGCCTTTCCCATGTCTTTGCTTGTGGAAACACAAACATAAATGATGTTGAGAGATTCCGTCGATGCATCTCGCAGGCATCAAAGTACTCGGGCTTCTCTGCAGGCCTGGGACATCCAGGAGGGAACAGACTCCACACTCTTCATTTTGGTGTTTTTATGTCTTAGAGCCTCGTACACGCGGTGAACACACAGTGAGTATTACCCCTGATACTAACTATGGGATTCAGGGTGTGTGTGGTAAGCGTGCTGCATGTGTGTTGTATGCACGTCGAGCACATGTGTTGTGTACTGAGGTGTGTTGCATGCACGTGTGTTGTGTGTGCATTGCACATGTGTGGTGTGGATGGTATGGGAGGTCCCGTGAGGGTTGCATGTGTGATTCGTGTTTTGCGTGGGTGCCGTGGGGTGATCGGGGTGCTCTGTGTGCACTGTGTGTTGAGGGGGTGGCGTGGATGGTGTGGGTATCGTGTTTTCTGTATGTGTGTCGTGGTGTGCTGTGTTGCGTGTGCCTTGTGTGTGTGTGCGGTGTACGTGTGCTATGAAAGTGCGTCCTCTGTGTCCCCGGTGTGTGACTTGCATGTGTTCCCTGTGTGTGACTCCGTGCCATTGTGCGTCCCTTTTGTGACCTCAGGGCATGCTCCTCGGTGCAGGTTTGTACCCCTGCCGCATGCGGGCTCCGTGCACGCATCTACGCGTGTGCCCTGTGAGTCATTGTGGAGACATCTAGAAGGCGGTGACTATTGTCTTCAAACAGAGCACAGCCATTAACACATTCATTAATTAGGATCATGTTGACACTTCTATTGCCGACTAAAAACATCTGTTTGTTTAATCAGTCTTCTTAATTCCTTACGCTTATTCCCTCCGTGAGAGAGGATGGGCTTGCTCTCCCACGTGTGTACACTGGGGTTTTACGAGGTGGGGGCACAGGCTCTGTCAATATTGTCACAGGGTGACAGCTCTCGGGACAGCCCCACGGGCTTCTTAACAAACGAACATCCCTTTCAATGGTGAAGGAAGAGCTGTCCATGGGTCAATTTGCTGGTGGTCGGTCCTTGTTTATTGGCACAGCCTGAATGACACATTATAGATCAGGTGTAAGAACTCCTCCACGGCACTACGTCAAAACACCACGGGGGCGTGATGTGACCTGGTCCTGGGTGTGCCAGCCACTCCATTCCACTCTCCTTCCCACCTGGGTTTGTACCCTAAACCCAGGGACAAGCAGCTGGTAACCTTGACCCCCTCAATTTCCCCACAGCCTTGGTTTTCTTACACGTAAAATGGGATGATAAAAGGACAAAAGTAAAGATGAAGAGAAAACATATTTAAGGGAAAAGCCAGTATGACACCTGGAACCAGGGAGACCCCTAAAAATGTCACTTCTATCCTCAAAGCCTCTTGTGGCACCACACGGATTCACCAGGGTTGGGGACAGACAACTGAGAAAGACTCAAGGTCGGGAACTGACTGTGGTCACAGTCCCCACCAGTCACACCACTGGACATCCGATGTGTGTCCGCTGTGTCCTTCCTCTGTGCCAGGTGGGGTTGAGTGCTAGGCACAGAGTCCCTGTCCTTGGAGAACCCAGCAAGACCAGATGAGAAAGACGTTGCCACGGAAGTTGACTGGGATCTCGTTCAAGAACGTGGATAAAAAGGGGACTCCCAGAAGAGAGGATGCCTGAGTATAGGCTCCAAAGCTGAGGTAGGGAGGAGGAAAGGTCCTAGGGCTAGGAGCGTGGAGGAGAGATGGAGGGGTGAAACGGAAAGGGAGGAGGTGATGAGCAGTGGAGGGGTTTTCTGCCTTTGGGTGTTTTGTTTTGCCTTGTTGTTGTTCTCCATTTGGTCTCATTTATTAATACGTTTGGATATCTTTACCATGAACATAAACAGTTCTGCTTCATTTTTAAAAATAATTGAGTAGTTTCTTATATATGATGCATGTTATTTTAAAATCTGGGCTACATTGATAGACCCGCGGGTCATTTCCAGCTTGGGGATATCGAGGTGATTTCCCCCAAGGAATTTTCTTAGCAGTGGGTCATAGGATATATGCCTATGAGCTTTAAAGCTTTAAAGATAATTGTTGTTGTTGTTGGTTTTTTTTACTATTTTTTAAATTGTGATAAAATATATACAACATAAAAATTGCAGTTCACACCAAACTGAGCAGTGAGATCTCTGTTTCCCTCTCTAAGCATACTTGGCACCTGGCACTACTGCTTTTCACCTTAAAAATGGGTCCCAGGTTTTTCTTAAAAGGATCGTAAGAAAATTCAATACGAAGCTGCACAGGGAGGCTTGCTCCATGCCTAGTACATGCCTCCCTCTTGGGAGGCATTATTTTGGGAGGAATTGGCAAGGCACGGGGCTTTGGTGTTCAGACTCTGGGCTCAGGCTTGCAGGCTGCGTGACCATAGCTCTAACCTTCAGGATCCTCAGGATTGTGAAAATGGCATAAGACAATACAGACAAAGTGGGTAGTGCCATTCGAATGTGCAACAAATGACATTTTATCTTCCAAACATCATTATAACCTTCTGTGAATTCTGTACTTGGAGAGAAATGGTTACCTCAGTTAAGCTTCATGAGTATTTGTTTCGCTGCTTTGGTCCAGATGATGCTGTCATGCATCTTCTCTCCTACACAAGAGCATCCTAACAGATGCAGTTTGCTCCTGCAAATGGTGGCGGTATTAAGTGGTGGGTCTCTGAATGACAGCTTCACTCCCTTTTAGAGCAAACTGAGACTCCAAGGTAAGAGGCAGGATCAAGGCATATTTCCTGCTCCCTAAGAACTAGACACTTACGGTCTTATGTAATCCTCACCACAAACCCTTTGAAGGTGGCACTATACCCATTTTACAGATGAGGAAACTGAGTTTCAAGAAGCTTAGGCAATTTTCCCAGGATTACACAGCTAGTAGATAGTTGGACTTGGAATCTAACTACATCTGTGCTTTTGCTTTGACTTTAAACAGCTCATTTATTGGTTGAGTAGATCAAAAAAACCCAAAACAAAACAGAACAAAAACCCACCAAACCTCACGGATTTGCCAGGACCTTTTTATTTGCAGAGTTGAAAACTCCATTCAAACCAGTTTGGGCAGAAGGGGGAATTTACAGGTTCTCATAAACTAAAAGACTAACCTCGATTGCTGTGGGCTGAATTCAGAGGTCCACCAATGTCACCAGGACAAGCCTATTTCTCCATGATGACAAGAGAGCCCCCAGCACGGTCAGGTTTGGTTGTTAAAGCCTGACAACCCCAGCTAAGAGAGGAGCAGCTCCGGGGAAAGTCCCACTCTTGACCCCGATTGGCTTAGCTTGGGTTACATGTGGATCCACCAGCCAATCGCATGGCCTCGAGAACGAATGAGACGTTTTTATTGGCTGGCTGTGACCCGCGTGACCATCTCCGGATTGTGGAGGTCAAATTCATTCCACTTGAACCCAGCGACCCTGAGGTGGTGATTTCCCCCCAGGGAAGTCTGTAAGCTTGATTTAAAGATGGAGATGTGGCAGGTGGGAAAAGAATAGGAGCTGACCTTCGCCAGCCAGTTTGGGATTATTGCAGAAAGGCATCGGAGGGGTCTTAAAAGGCGCTTCAGCAAGTCTAAAAATGGCAGCATTTATCCCCAGCCAGCCTCGAGGCAGGGGACGGACCACGTGACTTTCCTGCAGTCCCCTCCCAGCCAGCTTTTTGGGAAGGCTCCAACCAGGACTCATTGTTCTGGCAAGTCCCCCAAAGCCTTGGGAATCAAAAAGCGAAGGAAAATACAGGACCATCTGCTAGGGGCCTTGCCTTTCTTCCTCCTCTTCGTCTTCTTCTTCGTCGTCTTTTAATTATGAAATGTCTATTGCTAGATTATTGATCTCCTGCTAGTAAGAGCTCCTGGGGTGATATATGGCACGTGAGCCCACTCCTTTAATTCCACAGCACGATTGAATATTGCCTTCGATGAAGCGCTTATTAGTCATGCATTGGAGAAGAAGTGAAATAGCTTGTAGCGTTGAGGGAGGGCCTTTGGGGGAGGACTGGCAGTGGAGGGGGTGGAGTGGAGGACAGACACTTGTCTCAGGGCAGAGGGACAGTTTGTCCCTATTAAAACCTTCCACCCCTGGATAAGCCACCACTCCCAGTCTTTCACTCAAACATATACCATCCCCTCTTCTTGACAACCCACCTGAAACTCCGCCACTAATTAGGCTGTTCCTTGGGCTTAAGAAGTTACCCATAAAGGCTACTGCTAACATGGATATGAATTTTAAAACCATGATTACAGCCATGCTAGTTGCCATTTGTTGAGCAATAACGCTCTTCCTTCCTTCCTTCCTTCCTTCCTTCCTTCCTTCCTTCCTTCCTCCTCTCTTTTTCTTTCTTTCTTTCTTTCTTTCTTTCTTTCTTTCTTTCTTTCTTTCTTTCTTTCTTTCTTTCTTTCTTCCTTCCTTCCTTCCTTCCTTCCTTCCTTCCTTCCTTCCTTCCTTCTTTCTTTCTTTCTTTCTTTCTTTCTTTCTTTCTTTCTTTCTTTCTTTCTTTCTTTCTCTTTCACAGAAAGAAACAGTTTTGGAGAAACCAAGTACCAATAGACTATAAGTGCCAGGACTGGATGCATTTGGACAAGTGCTGATCTCTGAGCCTGCAGGCTGAACTATATGCTCCCTCTAAGGTGACACACTAACCCAGGTTAGTAGGGGACTTGGGGGGAAGCAGAACAGGCAGTAACTGCTTGGGATAGGGCAGGAGCAGACAGATTTTAATTTGCTTAATTAATTGCTTCAACCCTCTCTGCCTTGATTTCCTTATCTGAAAAGTGGAAAGGCTCATGGTCTTGTGGTAAGGATTTAAGGAAGTAATTCATGTAAAGCCCTTAGTAAGGGGACTGACTCTTTGCAAATGTCCAATAAATATTGACAGTTTTGATATTAGTATTCATGCTAGCCACTTCAGGGGTATGTTGATTTCTGTATTGCATACAATAGGCATTCCATAAATGCTTATGGGATTAATCCGTTTGTCCAGACCCCCGTGGTAAAAGTCTTGAACTCCACCAATAGGGATACTTTAATCCCTGTCTTGCTTTCATCCTTATGTCAGTTGGAGCCACCCTGAAGTAACACCAGTTGTGATCATGGTGGTGATGGTGATAGCTCCCATTCCCAAAGCAGGGCCTTCAGTTTGGATTCTGAGTGGGGGGATAGGTGAGTTAGAATAGGTGAGTTAGAATTGCTGAAGCCCTGGTGGGGTGGAAGTGGGAAGGAGAAGGAGGAAGATCCCACCTTTTAAAGAACCTCTAAATCTAAGGCACCATCTATGGAATGGTCTATGCCTTCAAGTCCACTCTCTCCCACCTCATGACACTCAGGGACCAATGACCATTGGTGAATCAGATGACAGGCAAGCCTGAGCCCATGATATAAAAAATAAAGGAAGCTCTGTTCTGCAGCCTCTGAGGGCATTCAGAGTCTGGCCCCAGAGTCACTGACCTCATCTCATGATCTGCTCTCCGTCGTTCTCCCCATTCTGGCTACATAAACCTTCCTTCTGTTATTCAACTATATCAAGTTCTTTCCAGCTGCAGGGCCTTTGCACTTGCTGAGCCCTCCACCTCAAACTCTTTCCCATAGGCCCTTTGCATGACTGATTCTGCCTCTTCTTTCTTTCGGGTTTTAGTTTAAATGTCACTTCTTCAGAGATACCTTCCATAATCTCTCAACTAAATGCAGCTCCATGCCAGCCCAAGTCACCTTCCAACTAAATGCAGCTCCATGCCACCCCAAGTCACCTTCCATCCCAACACTTTGACTGTCATCTCGATGTCAAAGAATTAAAATCTTTGCTTGTTTCTCTCTCCCTTACCATAAAAAAGGGAGAAGAGATCAGACTATTTTCATTCATGCTGTTTCTCAGAATGTAGCACACAGTAGGTGCTCAGCAGGATTTTTGATTGAAGGAAGGTGTTTTCATGGTGGGGAAGGTACTGCGGAGTCTTGTTCCACTGGATTATGCAAAGCCACCTTCCCGAGTGGTAAGGTTTTAGGATTTCTCTGCAGTGGGAAATTGAAAGGAAGGAACATCTCTGGTTCTGAATCCCCAAACAGGGTCACAGGGAGAAGCTGGACATCTCTAAAGGGCTAGGTGCAGGAATTAAAGGAGAACTTGGGATGGATTGTTTGTCTTTAGGAAGTCAGCCAGAGGGAGAGGGGCTGGCTGGGAAAGAAAGTCAAGTCAAGCGTCCTGAGGGGAACAGCTGGGAAAATGGAAGTCGGGGCAAGGAAAGAAGGAAAGGTACACGAAGGAAGGGATTGATGTGTGGGAAGAGAAAGATGGGGGAGCCGGGGAGAGAGAAAATCATGGAAAGAGAGAAAGGTAGAAAGTAAACAAGAAAAAAATGTCTTTTTTTGGAGACGCAGTCTGTGTGAGAGCGAGGGAGAGAGAGCCTAGTGCACATACCAGCCTCAGGCCAGAGGCCGGCAACCTCTCATTTCAGCACTCTGGACAGAGACCCCACAGTCTACCCAAGACCCTATCACTAATCGACCTTGTGACCTTGGGCAGATCATTTTCCTGTCTAGGCCTCATTTCTTAACAGTCAAACGGAGCCACTTACACCGGCCCCCCAGAGTCATTGCTCAAGGGAAGATGTAGAACAACTCTCAGAGTCACCTGAGGAGTCTTAAAGCATTTTGATGCCTGAACCCAACCTCCAGGTGTTATTACTCAATTGGTTTGGGACAAGACCTGGGCATTGACATTTTTAAAAAACATCCCCAAGAAATTCCAATGTGCAGACAGTACTGAGAGGCACTGATCAGTGCTTTGTGGCTGGAGAAAGCTAGAACTGTTTTTCTTCAGTTCCAATGTATCTGTCGTACTGATAGAAAAAATGAGGTCCAGAGAGAGAGGTGATCTGGCCATACAGCCAGTGGGACAGGCACCTCGGATGGTGAGAAAACTTGGAAGGGACCCTGTGCTGGTACAAAGGCTCAGCAATGCCTCCTCCATCTCCCTGCCCAGGGGCTTCCCTGTCATAAAGCCAGCCAACATCCCTAGCCCCATGGGAAATCTGTAGGCTCAACTCACTTCCCGCATGGATGACCCCCAGCCACGGAGGAACCCAAACACGTTAAATTCCCCTTCCTCATTTGTTCTCTGACCCATTTCACATCTGAGTGCTCTTCAGCAAACCCACCTGCTGTCTTCCATCCCAGCGAGGGAGTGGCAGGATGAATTAAAGCTGGCCCTCCTGGGATGTCGACCAAATGCCTCAAGCTTGGGTTCAAATGTGAATTCTCTGGATTGTGAAACCAATAAGCACATCAGTGGGAAGAATCATCACCAACCTTTGCAGGGTCTCATCAGGGGCCTCATGCATGGGAAGAGGGTGAGGCAGGAGTTGAGGTTGCCAACTCTGCTCTCTGACTGCCCAGGTCCAAATGCTGGTTGCATCTCTGGGGACTTTTTGGTTTCCTAGGACAAGCCAATAAATCTTTCCAACTCTCAGTTTCAGTGTCTGGAAAATAAGGTAATAAGACCTTCCTCCTAAGCTTCTTATAAACTTTTTTTGAAGTAAGTTTTGAGTATGGTGTAAATGCTTAACAAATGAGAAAAAGAAGGAGAAAGAGAAAAAGAAGGAGGGGGAGGAGGGAGGGGTGGAAGAAGTGGAGGAGGAGGAGGAAAAGGAAATGATGATGATGATGTTGATGAAGATGGTGGTGGTGGTGGTGGTGGTGGTAATGATGGTAATGCTTTATCCTCCTGATGATTTCAGTGACTTGTTATGACCCATTATAGGCGCAGTAACTAGAGAGAAGTAGCATAGAGAGGGAAGTGGCTTCTGTGGGTCCACACAGCAAGCTAACAGGAAAGCATAAACAAAACTCACTCTCCTTACTTCATCCACTATGGTCTGAGAAGATGATCTCATTAGGAGACTCTAGAGAAAGCCTGTTTCACTTGGAGTTGTCTGCAGCCCCGAGGATGGGTTTGCTTTAGCCCACCCACCACTCCCAGCATCTGCATGGAAGTGAAGGATGTCATGCATAGAGAACAGAATCCCAGCTCTGCACCAGCAGGCTGTGCTTCTCTGAGCAAGGCACTCTCCCTCTCCAAGCCTCAGTCCCCTCTGTTCAATGGGAAAAGGGTTGAGCCAGGTGACCACTGAGGCTCCCGAAGAACTGATGTCTTGGGGCTCTCTGAGATCCCACCTGTGATCTGTATTTTGCAGGAGGTCCCAGGAGCTCGGGAATTCTCTGGGGACATTTAACAGCTTCTGAATTCTACTGTGGAGGATTCTACTGATGTCTGGGGAGTTTTCTGGTGGAAAAGCATATTTCAATAGATGCAGACTCAAGGGTTAGGTTCTCTGGAGACAGAGAAGGCTGGCAGAATGAAGGTAGGAGGAAATCTCCAGGGCTTTGTGGGTCCCGAAGGCTGCAGAGGGAAAAGCCACAGAAGTGTGTTTATCTCTTGAGCCTGCTCGACAAACCACTTAGTGTTGGAGCATTTGCCTGCATGCTTTTAGAGAATGTTCCAACCCCCCAAACGACACAAATGGGAGACTCTGGAAGCTGGGGGACTCACCTGGACAGCATCTCCAGGAGGTGGGGAAGCCAGGTGTCCAGACTCAGGGTCCAGCGCACACTGCTGGTGCCATTGTTATTCCCATGGGTAGAGCCCAGCCTTGTGCGGGGTTCTCTGGACAGGGCTGTGGGACGATGACAGGAGCTGGTCCTGTTCTGTGGAGCCTGACAGTGAAGTCTGCAAAAAGAGGCACCATGACAGTTGGATCAAGGACCAGACACTGATGATGTTAGAGGCGGAGGACCAAGCAAGCAGACACAGATGGCCAAAAAAATGCCAGGGACTGGCCATGGGTGGCCTGTGTTCATGTCCTGGCTTTAACACTAACTGTCCTTTGATTTTGGGAAGGTCCTTGCTCTTTTGGGGGCAACATATGCTTCTTTAGTCCCTTTTGTTTCAGCTCCCATGGCCTTTTCTGGGCTTTTTCATTGGCAGAGGCATAGGACAGGTAAGAACTGAGGGTTTTTTGTTGTTTGTTTGTTTAGTGACAGAATGGGTAAGGACTCAGGAGGAAAACAGATTTCCTGCTGTTCTCATTCCCCTGCTCTCCTGTGGGCACCTAGTGTCTGCTTGTCGGAGAGAAAAGGAGGCAATGTAATTATTCACAAAAAAATACCAAAAATGAAGGGAGGGAGGTAAGGGGGCATTTCCCCCTCTTTGTTTTGGTTACTGAGATTATAGAATCTTTATTTCACCTGGTGATTAGAATCATGGGACCTGGGGTTAGACTCCCCAGGTTTGTGGACCAACTCCACCACGTCCCAGCTGTGTGACCTTGGACAAGTGAGTTCACTTTTCTGAGCCTTAGCTTCCTCATCTGTAACATTGGGATGATCCCTTCCCCTCTGTGAGTATCAGTCTCCCCTCCCCATCTGTTGGGAATCAGGAATAATAATAATAATCACTGTTTACTTATAAGTGGTTTCTCCCACTTGACTTTTTAAAAATAGTCACAATAGCTAATGTGTATCATGTGTTCACTGGGTGCCAGATACTGTTCTAGGCTCTTTGCATGTATTAACTCACTTGACTGTTCTAAGACACTATGAGTTATGTGTTGTTATTATGACAGCCTCTTGACACATGGGGAAATAGAGGCTCTGAGAGATTCAGTCTCTGGGTCAAGGCCACCTATTTTTAAGTGGCAGAGCTGGAACTGGACCAGGTTTTGTTGACTTCAGACTTGGGTATTTACCCGTTTTTCCCTAGATCTCCTGGCACCCAAGCGATGGCCCGAAAGTCAGGCTGCTTGGGGACCCACTTGTCCCCCAGTTCCCCACATGAGTTTGTCAGCGGAGCTCAGAGGCTGTTCCCCCCTCCATGAACACGGCTCCCCACCCCCTGCACTGGCTGAGTGATCTTGCTGAGCCCTCGGCGGGGCACTGGCCAAGGTCCTGACTGATTATTGACAAATTAAAAATATAAGCTATTGACCAGACACTGGGATGGAGTCCCGGAGCTGAGGACCTGAATCTCAATGAGGCCATGGAGCGTGGAGGTCGATCCTGCAGGTGGAGGAGGAGGCGGACAAATTGCCCCATGCCTAATGCAGAGTCTGATGCTCTGGTGCAGGGCGGAGGCAGGCCTCTGCCTGAGTCAGCTCACTCGGCAAGGGCGCCACACTCTCCTCCTCTGATCCAGTGGCCTCACTGGTGCAGGAATCACTAACCCCATTTTACAGAGACACACAGATGTTGCCTCAGGTCACAAACTATTAAGTAGAGGGGCTTGGGATTTGAACCCAGTTCCTCCTAACTATAAAGCTTGGAACTCAGAGACTCAGGAAACCACGATTTCAATCCTGATTCCATCTCTTCTCCCTTCTCATATCATCTTGCTATGTGACTTTGGGAAAATCACTCTACCTCTCTGAACCTCTGCTTCCTCTTGGATCAAGGTACATAATAAAATCTATCTTGCAGGACTGCTGTAGGGACGAAGTGAGAAGGTGAGGGATGGTGCTTTTTGTTCTGGACATTTCTGCATGGTCCTCTGGATCCTCTTGATCCTTCTGCATCTGTGGTTCGACTCAGGTAGCTGACTCATGTGGGCAGTATCAGCAGGCTCCCTTGCTCTCTGGCTTCTAGTATGGTTGGGCCGTGTCAGGAGATTGGAAGGCAGGAGGAGAGGGAGGTTGGGATGCTTCTCCCCTCTGCTCCCTCCCTGCCTGGCTCTGGCTTAGCAGTGGCTAGATTGCCCTACCCAATGTCTCGCCTGCTGTTGGGCAGCTTTCTCCCCCAGCAGCAGCTGTGGCTCTCCAAGATCCGGTGTCAGTCCCTTGTGTGGCCCCCGTAGGTCCAGGGATAGACAGGCTCCCTGCTGTTGCTATCCTGCAGCCTCTGTATCATCCCTGTAGCTTTCCTTCCCCACCCTTGCTTTTGTAAGGATCCCAATCTTAAACTCTCCTAGGTTACCCCACTGAGCGCACCATCTGTTTCTTGCCAAGAGCCTAATGATCCACTTTATAAACTGTAAAGTGTGGTCCGCATGTAAAGGGCCATCCTTTAAGTCATTGGCATCACTGTTACCCCCGACAGCTAAGAGTCTCTCTCTTCATTCATCCATGTTAACACTCTCTCACTCCTCGTTAACACCCATCCCGCTGAACAAACATAGCTGTTTGTACAGTGACCGTCTCTGCTGGACCATGAGCTCCTCAGGGCAGAGCCTGGAGCCAGCACCGTCCCTGGCTGTGCACTCCCTAGAGCTAGACCAAGTCTTCAGGGAGTGTTTTACCACAAATGAAGGAGGCTTAGATGACTTTCTCTAGGTCACATAGCAAGAACCTGACGTGGGACTAGAACTTGGGTCTCCCAGTTCCCGGACCCAGGATCTGAAAACGTCCGTCGAATGGATGAGTGAATGAACAGAAGGATAGATGAATGTCACCCCTAGAGCCAACAGATTAAAAGTCCTCCTTCCTTACCCTTGGCTGCAATGGTTCTCACCCAGGGACGACTTTTGACCCGCCAGGAGACATTTGGCAATGTCTGGAGACGTTTCTGATTGTTACAATTTGGGAAGGGTGCTACTGGCATCTGGTGAGTAGTGGCTAGGGAAACTGCCAAACTTTCTATAATGCATAGGACAGCCCCCACCACAAAGAATCATTTGACCCAGAATGTCAAGAGTGCCCAGGTTGGGAAACCATACCTTCCCTGTACACACCTTTTGAGCTCCTACCTATCTCAATGGCCCCAAATTGAGGGCAGCTTTTCTAATTTTTTACTAGATTGGCTTAAAATGTTTCTTTATTATAAAAGCAATATGTTTATAATAGAAATTTATAACATACAAATATCTAAGGAAGAAAATAGAACATTGTCCCCAATTCCCAACCCACCATTAATTTTATGGGGACTATCATTCTACTAATATTTCTTTTTTTTTTTTTAAAGATTTTATTTATTTATTTGACAGAGATAGAGACAGCCAGCGAGAGAGGGAACACAAACAGGGGGAGTGGGAGAGGAAGAAGCAGGCTCATAGCAGAGGAGCCTGATGTGGGGCTCGATCCCATAACGCCGGGATCACGTCCTGAACCGAAGGCAGAAGCTTAACCGCTATGCCACCCAGGCGCCCCTCTACTAATATTTCTGCATTGACTAGGGGCTCACAGACACATGCTCACACACATTCCAAGGTCATTTTGAAGATGCAGTTTTGTGTACGGCATTTTCACCATATTACATCCTAATCGTTAGTCTTTAAAAGCTTCTCTAGGGGCACCTGGGTGGTTCAGTCGGTTAAGCATTCAACTCTTGATTTCAGCTCAGGTGATGATCTCAGGTTTGTGGGATGGAGCCCTGCATCGGACTCTGCACTGGGCGTGGAGCCTGCTTAAGATTCTCTCTCTCCCTCTTCCTTTGCCCCTTCCCCTCTTCCCCCTCAAATAAATAAAAAATAAATAAAATAGTAAAATAAACCAATGGCTGTGCAGAATTCCACTCTGTACGATCCGTGGGATACTGCAGAGATAAAGGTGGTTCTATTCTAGTCTTTGTGTCTGTAATCTTCCCCAAGGATGAATCCCTGAAAGTGGAATTACTGAGTTAGAAACTGAATTCTTAAGGCTCTTGATAAGTAACTGGAAGCTTTCCAGAAAAGTGGCTCCCCTTCCAGAAGTGGTCAAGGGTCCTCTTTCACCTGGCCCTTGCCCGCACAGAATCAATTCAGTGAAATTGATCCCAAACCAACAGTGTTTCCCCAGTGAGAATAACCATATAGGTTCTCCCATGTCTTCATCCCTCATTTACGTTTCTTCTTCTGGGAATGGTCTGCTCATCTCCTTTGACTCTTTTTCCCTTTTAGTGATTTCTATTTGATATGCAAGAGCTTTGTCAAAAAAATAAATAAATATTAAGGGCACTAACCATTTGCTTGCTGTGAGTGTTACAAATATTTTCCCTAAGTTTGTTAATTGGGTTTTAATTCATGTACGGCGTCTTTAGTCATACCAATTTGTGTTTCCAGCTTCTTCGGCTACACACATCCGATTTTCCCATACCTCTGAGATCCATTTCTTTGTTTTCCTGTTTAAGAAATGGCCTTGCCCTCCTCAGTATTGTGAACTACCCATTTTTACCCATTTTTGTCTTCAAATGTTTATTAATTTTTACATTTGACTCTGGATTTACAAAATCCATCCAGAATTTATTTTGCTGTAGAAAGTGAGAGTCTAGGTTGATATTCCTCACCACCCACCCCCGCCTCCGTCCAAGTACGGGCCACTGTTCTTGGGGGAGGATGGGTAACGTGACGCAAAGCATATCGCTCCATCTGCTGGAGCTCGGGAGGGTTGGGAGGATGGCTCTTCAGCTGTCAATAGCACAGTGACAGTCCCCTCAGGGGACCCCATCCTAGACCCCTCCCTGGTTCTCTCAGAGGCCAGGAAGGGTCCTCCACCATGGGAGCCCCAGGAGAGGTGGCGCACCGTGGCCTCCCTTCTCCAGGGGATTCAGGCCACCAAAAAAAAGTCTGCAGGTTCAGCTCTCACCTATCCCATATGCCTGCTGCAGCCCTATCTATAGCCCTCTACCTTTTCGAGTTTCATCCTTGATCCTCAACAGGATGCAAAAAGCTGCCATGGTGAGATGCCTTCTGGCTTTTGCATAAAAACTGCTCTGGCTGCATTCGTCATTACAGTGTCCTGTGTCACCAGAGTGAGAGGGTGGCGAGCAGTCTGGTAGGTGGAAGGAGATGGGGCTGGGCTTGGGTGTGAGGCAGACTCCCCTCACCCCCAAAATACCTGCTGCATGACCTCAGGCAAGGCTCTCCCTTTGCTGAGTGCTGTGTGTTTTATAAATTAAATGACAACTGTCCATCTCCCCAAAGGAATTATGAGCCTGGATGAAGTAACGCCTGTGGGTTGTTTTCCACTGTGCCTAGCACACAACAGGGCACCTGCTCAAAAATGGTAGCTACAAACATCACACGGCTGGTTTCCATTGTCAAAGCAGGAATGCTCCTGTCTCGCTCCAGGACCTGGTTTGCTTCTGTTTGTGAGATAGAGAGAAATACAGAACTCCCTGTGCCTGACTTTCTGGGTTGGTTTCCAAGAACACATCACCTGGGGAAGCGGCCAGTGAAGAGGTCAAGATAATGTCTTATCAGGAGCTCAGGGTCTGGAGGCTCTGAAGTAGGACTCCAAGCTTCGCGTTGCCCCCGCACCCCCGGTACTCCCCGACTGAGGCACCTTACCCTGCTCTGTTCCCCCCACCCCCAAGCCTCGGTTTCCTCATCTGGAAATTAGAACCAATAGTGCTACTCAATATCTAAGAGTCTCAAGGATTAAATGAGATCATCTATTTTTTTTTAAAAAAGTTTATCCCAGTGGCCAGCATATGGAAAGCACTCCATTTCATAGAAATTTGGAGTTCGTTCATTCATTTATTTTTTGACCTGTGAGTTCCCAGTGCCTGGTACGTGATGGCAGCTCCATTCAATAATGCTTGAATGACTGAATGAGTGTGTAGAGCCTTTATTATGTGTCAAGTTCTAGGCCAGGGACTCCAGCCAGTGGCTCAGGATTTAGGAGAGACAGACATGAAAGAGGTTGTTTTAGTTACTGGTGTCACCAGAGACGGGCTGATGTTTCCAAAGAGGATTGCAAATGGGACGGTGATCCCGTTTGGGGAGAGCTTGTAGGAGCAGTGCACCTAACGTGGGTTCTGAACAGGCTAGGAGGGGGCTGGGTGGTATTGGGCGACCACTGTTCTGAGTCTTGTGTCAGCCTCGAGAGGTAGAAGTCATTAGCTTCCCATTGCACAGCCAGGAAGACTGAGGTCCCGGGAGGTGATGTGACTTGTATTTGGTTACACAGGTAGAAGTGGCTGAGACAGAGCTCGGCTGTGGAGCTTTCGGAGCCAGGGTCTGTGGGAGTCACCTTGTGCCTTGTGTGGATGCCCAGCTAGGGAGGCGTGGGTTTTAAGCTACAAATACAGGAAGTATCCTCAGAGTCTAGTCCTTTCCCCTCAGATTACACTGGCTTCTTTCTCTCTGTTGTAACAATCTCGTGATTTGATCTTGAGTCATTCACATAAATGGCCTCGCATCCTTTGACAATCTGACTTCCAAGTCCTGTTTCTCTCCGATCCAAAGTGCTATTGGATCTGCCCGCCTCTCTCAGCTGCCACTCATTGTACGCCTGGACACAACAATGGCCTTCTCATTGGGCGTCCCAGCTTCTGGCCCTGCCCCTTCGTGGTCTGCGTGGCAGCCAGAGAGATTACTCCAGAGCACAGATGTGATCTCATCATTCTCTCACACCCTTCATGGTGCCCACTGTCCCCAGGATGAAGTCTGAGCTCATGGCCCACAAGGATCTGACTCCTGCCAAGCTCTCCAGCCCTGTCTCTGGTCGCCTCCCTCCTCTGCCCCCTCTCCCTTAAGCTGTATCCGTATATCCATTTCCTAAAGGCGTTCTGCTCACTCTTGCCTCTGGGCCTTAGCAGATGCTGTTCCCTGCATACTCTCTCTTTCCCCATCATCCCCTGGCTACCTCCAGCATCTCCAGTTCAGGATTCACCACCTCCAAGAAGCTTTCCTTGACTGCCAAGTTTAGGTTCAGCTCACCCTTAACCTCCGGGCAAGCCTCCACTACAAGGCAATTGTCTGGTTGCCCTAGCTCTGTGTTTTTCAAAGTGCATGTCGTGATGGGGCGCCTGGGTGGCACAGTGGTTAAGTGTCTGCCTTCGGCTCAGGGCGTGATCCCGGCGTTGTGGGATCAAGCCCCACATCAGGCTCCTCTGCTATGAGCCTGCTTCTTCCTCTCCCACTCCCCCTGCTTGTGTTCCCTCTCTCGCTGGCTGTCTCTATCTCTGTCGAATGAATAAATAAAATCTTTAAAAAAAAAAAACCCAAAAAACAAAAAAACAAAAAAAATACCAAAGTGCATGTCGTGGAACAACTATATCAGAATCACCCAGCTGCCTGTTAAAATGCAGATTCCTGAGCCCCACTCCAGGCCTCCCAAGTCAGCGTCTCTTGAAAGTGATTCTTTAGAAAATAAACTTGTTTTAATGTTTTATTATCAAACTTTTCAAACACAGACAAGTGTAGAGAGAATAGTATGAAGCAGTGCTATTTATTCCGAGTGCTGTTCGGAAGCAGAAGTGTCAGAATCCCCTGGATGATCTTTGGATGTGTGAGATCTGGTGCTGGACTCAGATCTACTGAATGAGAGTCTGGGTGGGGGTGCCCAGAAGTCTGCATTTAGCAAGCCTTCTGGAAGGTTCGATGCCCACTCAAGTCTGAGCTCCACGGCTATAAAGAACCCCATGTATCCATGGTCTACATCACCGTTGTCAACTGAGAGCCCATCTTGTTTCATCTATATGCCTCCTCCCTCAGTCTGCCACCTCCTCCCGTATTACTTTGGAGCAAATCTAGATACTCTGTCATTTCATCCTTGGGTAATTCTGTGCCTACCTCCAGGAGAGAAAGACTCCTTTAAAAAATATTTTAAATGATAACCACTATGTTATTACCACCTCGTGTAGGTCTAACCTGCGTTCATGTCTGAGACGCTGCCCTAGATGGTGTGTTGGCTCTGGGATGGCAGGTTCGGGGCTGTCCTAGTTGCTGTAGGCACTTGCCAAAACCCTGCTGAAGGTCAGCAGTTCGGGGTGGAACTTGGAGTTCCTAGGAGACGGGACACAGGAAGAGTTAAACTCTTCGGTGAAGGAAGGAGCCGGACTTCATTGGCAAAAAAGAATTTTTCCCCCTTTTTGCTTCTGCAGCCCCAAGCCTGGAACTTGGCACTCTGGGGAAGGCACCAATCAGATTGTTTCCTGCATGTTTGAAAATATTTATGTCACCTCCCAAGCTGGGAGCACACTCAGCGGGCTTCCCAGGGCCTCCTGATAGACAAGGTCACATCCCAGCAGCTGGGAGGAAGGAGGCGTGCCGGCCTGGCAGCTGTGCTCGGCGCTGGAGGCTGCCAGCGAGCGTGGCGGCGCACGTTAGAGGGAGACACATTTCTGTGACCCCCAGCTCAGAGGCAGTGGGGGTTGGGGGGGATCCCTGCTGTCTGAGACAGCTCTGGGGAGCCACAGGCCGGCTGGGGGCGGGGGAAGGCTGAGAAAGGAGTAGGGAAGCATATGGACAAGAGGATGGATGGGGGCCAAGTAGGAATCTAGCATTTATGGGGGGCTGGTCACCGTGACGTGTGCCTTACAGGTTGTCCCAATGAATCTTGGTCATATCCCCTGAGATGGGCAAGGTCATGCCCATTTTACAGATGAGGAAACTGAGATGTGGAGAGAGCTGGTGAAACATGATGCTGGGGCTCCATCTCTAGTTTATCTTTGTCAAATCCTGCATAGCAGACATTCATCATTACACCAAAACTCCCATATGAAAAAACACAAAAATGAAATTCAACTAACCTTAACTATCTATCTATCTACCTACCTATCCAACCATCCATCCATCCATCCATCCATCCATCCATCCATCCATCTCTATCCATCTATCTAGCTGTTGCCATTTATCCACTTGAATTCAACAGTGGAGTTCCACTCTACGGAGTTGGAAAGACCTTCAGTTTTGATCCCAAAAGACAGCAAGCTCCCGAGACTGTCTATCTGCAAGCATGGAGAGAGGATTCCAATGGTCTGCTTTACATTTCTATCACTGCCATCAGGATGCATGTCCTGCTTAGTTAAGAGTCTGAGCTCTGGAGCCAGACTGCCTGGGTTCAGTTCTCAGTTCAGCCACTTATTCTGTGGCTTTGAGCAAGTTATGTTATCTCTCTATGTCTCAGCTCCTCGTGTGTAAATTGGAGGTATTAGAACATCTAAGATAAGATTGAGTGAATGTTTATAAAATGCTCAGTACAGATAGAGAGAAATACAGATGTATTTGGTGTGCAGGATGTCTAGAAATTCACTGGAAGACTTGGAGGCTGGGAAGAGGAATCATCGGCAATCTCACTTGCTCCCATATTCGACTCTTGGTGAGGATTGTAAGCTAAGAGCTTAGCTGGGACTATAGCCTAGGAAATCCATACATGGCCTGTCATGGAGCTTGGGTTTTCTCACAGCGCGGTGGCTGGTTCCAAGGCTGGGCTTCCCAAGAGAAAGAGGACCAGATAGAAGCTGAGTCCTTTTTATGACCCAGCCCCAGAAGTCACATTGTGTCACTATTGATGCATTTTGTCAGAGCAGTCACCAGCCCTCTTGGGTTCAGGAGAAGGAGGAATAGACTACTTCTTGATGGGGTATGACAGGGCTGTGGAAGGGCAGATAGGATTGGGAATACTGCCGTGGTTGATTGGGGGGATACCATCTGCTACAGCCATGACTGTCGTATTCAAGCTACAGGCATGGCGCTCTTGGGGAAGGAGGACTCAGGGAGGTCCTGGGGCCAGGATTACATCTCCCTTGGTGCACCCACAGTTGTACTTTCCAAGGTCTTGTTGCCACGCAAGAGACTCTTTCTCTTTCCCCCTTCAGGGCACTCCCTCATCTTAGGTGATCTCTGGGCTTACTTAAGCTCCTTCTCCCTGAGGCATGGTAACACCCTGGGCCTGGCTTCTGGCTTCGGTGGAAGAAGAGAAAAAGAAAGGAGAATAAACCCAGTAACATCCATGCTCTGAAGCAGGTCCAGGCCCAACTTGAGGAGGCAAGGAGTGGCCTACCCCTCTGTCTTCTCTGTCCATGCAGATTGAAGATGTGGAGGGGCAGGGAGTGCAAGCAGGGGAGCTGGAGCCTCGAGGAGGGTAGCAAAAAGCTGAGGAAGCAGGTTCTGTTCCAAACAGCATCTTTGTGGGTGATGTGGACAGACAGGATGCCTTGGCTGTGAGCAACAAAAGCACAACTCAAACACCTTCAAAATGTTTGTAGGCCTCATGTCCTCTCCTTCAAGGCTGTTAGCCCAGATGCAACTTTATGATCACGTGTGTGGCTATTTGCTTGGGGTCAAAGTCTTCCCTTCCATCCTGTGAGGTTCCAAGGACCTGATGTCCTAAGAGGTGAGGGGCTGTGCTTGGTTTTGTTCACCATTTATTTCAGTACTCAGCATCTGACCAAAGTGACAGAGCATGTTTTAGTGGATTAAATCATTGATTCAATAAATTAACCTTCCCGAGTGCTGATTACATGTCGGGCACTGTTCTAGGACCCAGGGATGCAGGGGCCAATGAAACTGGCACAGGTTCTCCCTTCAAGCGTCTTCTTTCTAGCAGAAGACAGTAGACACTAAACAGAATAAATACGTATCATATAATGCCAGAGGGCAAGGCATGAAATTAAAAAAGGGGAATAAAGGATAAAGAGTGACAGGGAGTTGCTAGTTTATACCAAGAGTGACCAGAGAGGGCACTTTGGAAGTGGTGAAATTTGAAGAGAGACCCGGTGAAGGAAAGGGGTGTCCAGGAAGGAATGTTTCTGGCAGAGGAGACAGCAGATGCAAAGGGCCTGGTGCATATTTGAGAAGCAGCAATGCTAGAGTGATTTGAGTGGAGTAAGAGGGGAGAATGGCAAGAGATGGGTTGAGGGAGTAGCTACATGGTGCCCTGTGGGTCACAGTAAGGATGCTGGGTTTTATAATGAACTGCATATAAGGTCAAATGAATGACACATCAATGAAACAATGGAGAGATGGAAGGATAAATGAGTGGACGGATGGAAGGATGGACACATGGATAGATAGGTGGATGCATGGAGAGATGGGTGTATGCGTGGATGGAAGGACGTATACACAGATGGATGAGTGGAAGGACGGATACATGGATGGATGAGTGGAAGGATGGATACATGGATGGATGAGTGGAAGGACGGATACATAGATGGATGAGTGGAAGGATGGATACATGGATGGATGAGTGGAAGGACGGATACATGGATGGATGAGTGGAAGGATGGATACATGGATGGAAGGATGAACAGCTGGGTGGATAGAGGGATGCATGGATGGATGGAAGGATGGATGCATGAATGGATGAGTGAAGGGACAGAGGGATGGAAGGATGGATGCATGGAGAGATGGGTGCATGCATGGATGCATGGACTGAAGGATGGATGCATGGATGGAGGGACGAACAGCTGCGTGGATGGAAGGATAAATGGAAGGATGGATGGATGGAGGGAGGGATAGAAGGGTAGGTAAAAAAAAAATGAATGGGTGGGGGCGCCTGGGTGGCTCAGTCAGTTAAATGCCCAGCTCTTGGTTTTGGCTCAAGTCACGATCTCAGGATCATGAGGCTGAGCTCCGTGTTGGTCTCTGCACTCAGCTCGAGGAGTCTGCTTGAGATTCTTTCCCCTCTGTTTCTCTCCCTGCTTTCTCTTTCTCATATAAATAAATACAATCTTAAAAAAAAGAAAAATGGGTGGGTAGAAGGACAGATGTCTGGGTGGATGGATAGATAGACAAGTCAGTGAATGGACTGGTAAATGGATGGATGGATGGATGGATGGATGGATGGATGGATAGATGGAAGTTAGTCCCTAGGAACACATATATTTATTAAATCTCTTCCACTCTTTTTCAGCATTGCTTTTTCCTTTTCTGACTCACATTAGAGCCTTACCCCAGTATGGAAATGCCTCCAAGAAGAGCAAAGCATGGCCCCGCTGATGCCCAGCTGCTCTCAGGGGCACAGGCTGAGCCTTAAATAATGCCTCCTCTTTCTCAGGAAGAGCCGCTCTGGTGGCACAGGCACTGAGAGGCGATTGGGGCAGGCAGCCGTCACTAACAGATTCATTAAGCTCGCTCCAGAGCAACGATAAAAAATCAATTTAGTTCACCAGGCAGCTTGAACGGGTGCCAGGAGCGGGGGAGCCCTTCCATCCCTGAGCGGGGGCACACAGAAGTGCTGTGGAGTTGGTTTGAACTGCAGTGCGGGAGTGCCCTGTTATCGGGGACCCCCTGCCACGGGGCTGCGGGAGCTCTGACACGAAGGCCTGGGAGGGGGAGTGATGGGCCCAGAGTGGATTCCTTCGAGTGTCCCAGGGAGCACTGCAGGCGCACCTCACTTGCTGGCCTGCTGGTCTGACTCGTCAGTTTCTATTTGCACAGTCCCTGAGAGCTGACTAGGTGCCATGGACTGGCGAGGGGACATGGGGGGTGTAGGTACAGTCTCTGCCTGGCCGAGCTCCCAGTCTGGCTGGGGAGCAGGCTGGGGTCCAGGGCAGGAGGTTGGGTGTGAGCAGAAGAGTGGGGAGGTGTCAGAGAAGAGAAGAGGGGGAGAGGATGGCTATAGGGGTTCAGTGGAAGGGTGACCTTTGCATTCATCAATGCCATAGCAGGAAACAGGCAATCACGGGGTCAATGAAGGGAAGAGCGATCTAAGTGTGGACAGGGTTAAGGGGAGCCAAGGGGGATGGTGCAGCACCATTGCGCTGGCAGCAGTGGGGAACCCTTAGCACCCCCTAGGCCTGGAGGAGAGAGAAGGGAGTGTAGGGAGGAGTGTGGCTGCAGGGGAAGGCTGCCCAGCAGGGCCCGGTATGCAGTCGTATGCATCCCCTGGCAGCTGGGAGCCGGAAGAGAGGACAAAGTCCCCTATTCACCTTGTCTCCCACGCCCCAAGCCCCTTCGGGACCTGCATCAGGAAGCCAGGGCTGAAGGAGCCGGGTGATGGCCTGTGCAGAAGCTACAGTCACAGAACACAGGTCAGGGGGATCAGCAGGACACACGGTGGGAGGGGCAGACAAAGAACATACAGTGTAGGACAGCCGAGCCAGGGCCGACACGGGCTTGTGGTGCCTTGCTGGGAGAAGCTGGCTACAGTGAATGGACCAGAGACGCAGCGGGTGGAGAGATGGACAGAGAGAGAGAGAGAGAGAGAGAGAGATATGCATGGAGGGACAGTAGGAAGGTGAGGGGGAGAGAGAGAAAGAGAGACAGAAAGACACAGAGAGACAGACACACAGGCAAGGGGTAGAGGTAGGAGAATGGAGAGAGAGAGAAAAACAAAGAAAAGTGGTGAGAAAATGTAACTTTAAGGAACAGGGGGAAAATAAGAGAACATCCTGGAGCCCAAGTTACAGAGCTCAGAGAAGAAAAAGCAGGAGAACCATCGCAATGGGGAAAATCCCGCGGAGCCCAGAGGGCTGGCTAGAGGCAGGTCAGTTCTTCCCGACACAGAAAGTATCAGGAGCGGGCTTGGCTACAAACCTTCACGTGCTTCTTCAGCTGCCTTGCCTCAGTTTGCTCATCTGTGAAGAGGGGACAACGTTCCACTTCATGGATGAGTGTGTGTGAACGGAGTTGTGAATGGAAAGTGCTTGGCACGGGGTCACGCTGATCTCTCCATAAAACCGCAGCTAAAATGTCTGGGGAAAGAGAGATGGACATGTGCGTACGTGTGGGAAGCTGCAGAAAGCCAGGGTCCAGGAGACATTCGTAAATAGCTTCTCTCTAGTTCCTTCTCTCTGATCTTGGAGCCAGAAGGTTCTCTACCTCATAGAGATGGGGACGATAACAACGTATACACACACAATCTCCCCCCCATCTACATACCACATGCCACACACACACACACACACACACACACACACACCCAGCCCAGCTCCGATCACACAGACGCCATCTGACAAGTCTGGAGGGTACCAGGCTACGCCCAGATGGCCAGGGTGGTGGTAGCTACCCCCTCGGACCCTGGCTTCCCATGTCCCCCACCCCCAAGTGGCCAGAGCGGGGGCCCAGGAGCCCAGCTGGGGCTGGTGCAGAGAAAAGAGGAAGAAAACACACAGGAAGCAAGAGAGAAAAGGCCCGTGGGAGAGGAGCCGGAGCTGAGACAGGCCAAGCCAGGGCCGGACACCACGGCATCTGATGCCGGCAAGGCCTGGCGGGGCAGACAGACACACAGGGAGGGTTGGAAGGCTGCTGGGGCCGGGATCGTGCTGTGAGCCCCTGAGCTGGGCAGGGCGCCAATATAGGGAATGTCAGGGAGCCAGAGGCAGAAGGCTGGGGAAACAGGCGCGGGGCTGGAAAGTGACTCTGTCAAGGATATCCAGCAGCTGAGCCGTAAACTTCTGCGTCAGGTTCTCGTCCAGCCTACCTCCTGCCTTCCTGGTTACGGCAAAAAGCAAACTTGAAATTAGAACAGGGGAGAGATATGATTTCTCAAATATCTACTGGGTCAGGCATTGAATTGACACTGACTAGCGGATGCCTAGCAGCAAGGATAAGCGTGTCTGTGTACTACTGCTCTCCCCCTTTACAGATATGCAAACTGAGGCTCAGAGAGGTGACTCCAGCAGGAAGCGGCTGAATCGGGCTGAGACCCAAGTCCTTCTGGTGAAAGCTCTTCCCCACACACCTCTGGGTTTACTGCCCATTGCTCTGGGTGCCGAAATGAAGAGGCCCATGTGTGGATGGGGTGGAGAGGAGAGGGCTCTCCATCATCCCTCCGGGTCTCCCTCCGCCAAGAAACTGAGCCAAAATTCCTTGGAATCCGTTGCTGTAAGCTACGAACAGGGGAGAACAGAATCAGACAGGGATGTTTATAATGGCTTCCAAATGTCTGGCTGCAGCTGCCTCCCCGACAGTGAGAGATGAGGAGGCCCAGGGTGGGGGAGATCTGCTCCCCTCTCTCTCCACCACATGCTTTTCGGGGGTGGGGACACTTTTGGAGACCTGGGTGGAGGGAGGCACTACTCCAGTGTACAAGCTATGAACGAACGAATGAACGAATGAACAAATGAGTGAATGAATGAATGGCACAGCATGCAACTTTCCTTGTTCATAAAACGGGGATAGTTATACCATGATCGATTACTCCTTCTGTTCTGTGAAGCCTTTCCATGCATTAACCGTATTGATGAAATCTCGCAAGTATCCAAAGGACACAGCCATTTGACAGATAATAAAACTGAGGCTGGAGGGGAAGGCGCTGGCCCAAGCCCTATAGCAACGGAGGGAGAATGTGAATCTGGTCTGTTTGCAGATTTCTTGCTCTTATATCACACCAAGAATGTGGGTGAGGGGCTACAGGGGCCAGGCACGTAGTGGGTGTTCATTTAATCTTAGTTAAAAAAAAAAAAAGTGATGACAGCCTCCTAGGGGCCAGGGGACAGTGGTAAGCGCAGGTGAGCCCTCTGTGGATCTCATAGATGTGATCTCCATGGGGCATGATGGCCTCAAACTCATGTCATTTTGGGATGATGGATGGGGAACCTTGCCTGTCACTGGCAGACACATTAGGTGGTTTTCGATGGTATCAATAGTAATAATACAGAGAGTGCTGAGCCGTTTTTTGATTGTCTACTGGGTTCCAGACACAGAGTGCTCATTTAAACCTCCCTCCAGCCCTAAGAGGTCAGTTTGACCCCTATTTTATGGAAAGCATAGGAGGCTCAGAGAGGTTAAGTGGCCCACACAAGGTCACACAGCGAGGAAATGGCTGAGTTGAGAGCCTGGCTTATTAACCCCAGGTTCTTTCGCTAACACACGTGTGTGAAAATATGCCAATCCATACCCAGCACACAGGAGCTTTAAAAGCCTTCCCTTTTGTTCCCTATCAGAAATTTAGTTTGTTCTTTGACATCTACAGATGGGGATCTGAGGTCTGGGGGGCAGGACAGCACACCACACCCATCTGACTAGGTTCCTGATCCTAGAGAAAGGGGCCCAGAAGTGCCCGACAGAGCCCCGTACCACCCCCACTCCCGACTCCACTCAAGGTCCCTCCACTGGCAAGACTTCTTCCCAAGAATCGCATCTCCGCGAAGGTGGGTAAATCACGATTTACGTTTCATTCACACATATCTGGTCTGTGGCTGTCCCATTAGAAATACGAAAAGGATTTGTGGCAGAAAAAGACAGAAGAAGATTCTAATTGCCCACAATTCCCCCATTTGGAGAAGACCGCAGTTTGGCGTTCTTGTTATTTTTTTCTTCTTGGTGCAACTGCCATCACTGCGAGCATTCGGAATACTCAGCTCTGCATATATTGATTTTTTTCTTTCCCTAACGCCAAGTCTATTGTTTTCTGTTGATGAGAACAGTAAGTACAAAACAAGAAGATGAAGGTCCTACTTAGGGAAAGGTAGCCTCTGTTGATATTTTGGCGTTTTGTTGTTTATGGGGGGGGGCATCAGCCACTCACATCCTCCCATGCCCACCCATACGTATATATTCAGTTCAGGCTTTGGGTCAGGCTTTCAAACTCAAGCCCTGGTGGCTCCTTCTCCCTGGAGTGAGCGAATGAGCACCAAGGCCAGGCAGGGACTGAGCCAGCCGACCCTATGGACCCTATGTGCCCCACCCACAGGGACAGCTGTTAGCACTCTCCCCGTGGCCGCTGTGCAGGAATGCAAGCCCGGGGTTACTGCGTGTTCCCTTTTTCCAAGAAACTCCAGCAATCTAGATTTTTATATGAAAACTCCCATTTAAAAAAAAAATTGGCAGCCAATTCCACTTAAGTAAAACGTACGTGGAGTCAAGATGACCCACTGTGGGGGGCTGCCCTGAGTTTGCAATCTCTGTCCTCCATGACGTACAGTCACCCCTGGACTTTTTATTTGGCATATTCACCTGGCAGGCGTTTTCTGGAGGAAGTGGTTAATTGCACAATCTCTCCTGCATCTGAGATGTGGGTTTTGAATCAGAGAAGCACTATTTCTTCCTATTTTCTTCCCTGTTAGCTTTTTCCCAGCCCCCTCCCCTCCCCTCCTGCCAGCTCTTCCCCATCTTTTCCCCCTCTCCGCCCCCCAACCATTCAATTTTATTAATGGCTGGTTTTCTTTTTAAACTGTCCAGAGGCTGCTGGAAGCTCCACGTTGCCAGTGGCTGATCGATATCTTGGCGGGGGGTGCAGGGGGCGGGGAGGGAGTCGTTTCATTAGCTAAGTGCCATGTAATCTACTTGGTAAATTCCATAGTCTCTTTTGGAGCTGGCCAGAGACAAGGCGAAGTCGAAGCTAGCCAAACACGTAAATACGCAGCCCCAATGGAATGGAGAAGAAATGTTTGGAGACCCCCCCCTCTTGAGGTTTGGTCCGGACATATCCAGTCTCACGCGCTCTTTTCATCCCATCCCCTCCCTCTCTGTCTGCAGTCAATCACCGTTGACATCTTCAAAGCATAGAACAATAGTTAGAATTTCTCCATCTGCAATCATGAAGCCCTCGTCATGTTAAATCGTCACAAGAACGTTACCTTGGGGGTGGGATGCTTAGTTCACAGAGGAGGACACAGAAGCCGGCTCTGGTGGCCATGGGAAGGACCCCTGGACCCCTGGCCCAGTCCCAGAGGAAGTTTCCATGGCCTCACAAGCAACTTGACCCCATTCCTCTGGTTTCTCTTGATGGGGACTGGTGGTCCCAGACATTGTTCAATTATGGATTTATGGCTATCACCAGGGCCAGCGAGCCCTGCTCCCCTGTGGCTGGAAGAGCTTCAGGAGGGCACAAATGGCTTTCCTGGAAGTAGAGTCCCCCCACCCCTGAACTTGGTTGGGTGCCCTTCGGAAGGCAGCTCCTAGCCCCGGATCAGGATTTTCCCGTTATCAGAGGGTCAGTTTCAGCATGAAGGGCAGGGAAGCTAAGGTGTGAGCAACCAGAACACATGATTTCCATGGATTTTCTCAGCAGGGCACCTGGGGACATGGTTCCAAACAGTGACTCCACTGGGCAAACCAGGGGGTGTCCAACTGCCCTGGGGAACCTGCTCTGCTTGGGACTGGGCATGTGGAAGGGCTAGGGGTCCAAGGGGCTCACAGAAGGAGGGGAAGGGAGTCCGAGTGGGGAAGGCCGTGGGTTTGGAGCTGGACAGAGGGGTCGGCGCGCCCCAACTGGTCCACTTCCTTACTTGAGAACTGTGGTTATGCCCCTTGGTCTCTCTATGCCCTCCATTGTCTCACCTGTGAAAGGGGGATGATGATGGGACCCGCTCCATGGAGTTGTCACAAGGAGGGAACCAGCCATGCGCTTCAAGTGCGTGCCGCCATGCTCCGCATGAATGATCCTCCTCGGGTCAGACACGGTCACTAGGATTGAAGGAAGCGGGAGCCCCCAGCAGCTGCTGTGCGCAGGGCCCTGGATCAGGTCTTTTATGTACACGTCGTGTCGGTCGATCCTCAAACCGGCCCATTTGAAAGATGAGGAAATGAAGGCTCAGAGAAGGGTCAAGCGGTGCATTCTATCCAAAGCCCAGAATTGAAGCCAGATGCGGTTGGCCCTTCCAGCTCTACCCCCATGAACCCCGGGACATCGGTGGCTGTGGCAGGTGGAGAGAGGGGGGCCGTCTGGAGGGGAAGACGGGAGAGGCCACATGACTGAGCCCTGAAGTCTGGAGATCCAGAAGAGGTGCCCGATCCTGGGGCACAGGCCGTGTGTCTCCACCTGGGCTCCCCACAGCAGAGGCAGGGAGCCCTGGTCTCGGGGACTCTCAGAAATCAAAAAGGAACCATGAATCTCCATGGGGTCGTTTCCTGAGCAGCAGGGATGAAGGGATGGAGGGTATAGAAGCGGGTTAGACTGGCGTGGGATCCCAGCTCTGACTCACTCAGTGTGGCCTGTCACCTCCCTGGGCCCCTGGGCCCCAACACCTGACACAGAGAACATGCCATGCAGAACTGCATAGACCTTCAATACACGAATGCACAGAAAGCTGTTGCAGATTGGGTCCCCTGCATGCAGCCCTCACGACTCTGAGTGCAGGGGCTCTGTTGGGGTGCAGTGGGGTGCAGTGCTCAGGATCAACACCTTGGGGGCGGGCGAATGAGTAGGGTGAAGCACAGAGAAGCTGGGGCCTGATTCAGGCTCACCAAAGGCCTCCGCTGATCCCACAGGGAGCTGACGTGGCTCTTCAAAGTCACCCTACCTCGCGGCAAGGAGGCCAGAGTGGAGTACCCTTCTCATCGACCAGCCACTGCAAGGACGTTTGACCTTGGACAAGCCAGCTCTCTCTAGCTGAGGGCAGGTGCTCAGCTGGGAGCTGTCAACTGTCCCAGTAGCTGGGGTGAGATCTAGGTGGCACGCTGTAGCACCCAGCCAAGAGCCACTTGACCCATCAGTCACCTTTTCCTCTGCGAGGAACCTGCCACGAAGCCACCGAGGGCAGGCAGGGGGGAAAGGAAGCTGGCTTCCAGGCACGTAGGAAGCCCCGCTAGGGGAGAAGTTGTGACGGATGGCAATGGGGCATTCTGCCTGGCCCGTGATGTTTCATGGGGCTGGGGTCTTAGGTGAGCCCGTTGCATGGTGGTGGCGGTGGTGGGGGTCGGATTGGTATGTCCCCTGAATTACACAGCTGGCAGCGTCCGGGGGAGCGAGGCGGGAGGCACTGCCCCCAGGATGGGGGAGAGCCGCTCATGCCATCCAAGTGGCCCCCCGCCTCCCCTGTCACCCTGAAGGGCTGTGCCTTACAGCCGGCGCTCGACCCTGGAAAAAATTGACTGCCTGTTTCTGCCTGACTGCTCGAGAGTTACAGGCTGCAGGGGCGGGAGGAGGAGGGGGGACGAGGACGGGCGGCTGCCTCCTCATCAGGATGGATTTTTCTGCTTCTCTGCTTGTAGGAAGAGCAGGAACAGGATACGGGAGGCTGCTCAAGGAGTAATCACTGTGCGGGCGAGGGCATGTCAGGGGCTGGCTCGGTGATGGAGGCGGGAGGCAGGGAGGGGGACTTCGGGTGGAGAGGGCTCGGGGAAGGCTGAGGCCCTGTAGCCTGTCGGGGAAAGTGGAACCACGGTTCTGCCATCTGTAAGCATGCATGTCCACCATCTACACTTCTTTCTTTCCATCTTTCCGTCCTCCCTCCCCTCCTATCCTTCCTTCCCCACTTCTTTATTCCTCCTTCCGTTTTGTGTATCTATCTCTTCATTTACCCAGCCATCCACCTACCACCCCACCTTTCTCCCTCCCGCCCTCCCTCCTGCCTCCTCTCCTTCCCATCCATCCATCCATCCATCCATCCATCCATCCATCCATCCATCCATCCTTTAACTTAAGTACCCCCAAACCCCACCATCTTTCCATTCTTCCTGGGACCTGTTCGCTCAGCACACATTCCTTGGAGACCTACCCTACGCTGGGCCTGGTAGGGGACACGGCTGGTGACCAGGTCAGAGATTCTTCCCTCATGGATTTCACAGGCTGATGGGGGAGGATATGGAACAGCGGAGGGAGGCCCTCATTTTTGGTGGGTCAGAGCTCTTTTTGGGGAATGCGCAAGGTGTATCGGCAATGTTGGAGAAACCTAACGAAGGTCAGAGAGGCCTTCCTGGAGGAGAAAGGATTTGAAGTCAGCCTCAGAAAGGGAATAGGATGAGGAAAGGAATGGAGGTGTGGGGGAGCAGAGAGCCTCTGTGGCTTGGTGCACATTTGCGTAGCGGAGGCTGGGGTGCAGGGCCAGAAGACGCGGGGCGTGGGAAATGGCTTCGCTGAACCTGGAGAAGTGGGTTGGGTCGGGATCACCAAAGGTCTTGAAGAATGTGGACTTTGCTCTGCATCAAGTGGGGGTTGTTCTTATATATGCAAAGGTAACCCTTCTTACGTGAACTCTTTCACGGAATTTCAAATTGCAAAAAAAGATACAAGAGGCACTGATCTGGCTGAAGCAGGAGAGGTTCCAGAACATTCCCCACTTAAACCTCTGCCTCTTCCCCACCGTGGAGCTGCCAGAAACACAGACACGGAACCTCGGGGTTGCGTGGAACACAGTTTGTAAACCACAGGAAGGTGGTGGGGATTGTCCTCTGAACTTTGACGAGACCCACGTGGTACAGGTTCCCACCTCTTGGGTAATTAAGACCCAAGGGTTTGGGTAGACAGGGAAGGCTGCTTTTACTCCAAACAGGGATCAAGTCCCAGCTCCGTAGGGGGGAAACACAAAGTTTTCCAGAATGTTCTAACCCCCTGCCGCCATGGCCCCTACTTTCCAACCATACTCAACTATGTGTGGTTTGACGAATGTGTGAGATCCAGCCCACCTCTACCCGGAGCTGCTCCCCCAACACCATCTTTGCCTGGCCAGCTCCCCATCTCCCCAGTCTTGTCTTGGAAGCCCCCTTCACCAGCAAGCCCCTTGCTAACTATGACTACCTTTGGGGGTTGAGGGTGGGCCCCAGGCTGCACATAGTCGGTGCTCAATAAATGCTTAATGAATGCCCCCACCAAGAAAGACATGAAGAACAATGTGGACACACAAGTTCACAATTGTCCACGTGAACAAGTTCACGTGGAGGTGGCGGTGAGCATAGCAGGTACGGGGAAGAAAGGGCACAGTAGGTGCTCAGAAAGTGCCCGCTGAGGGAAAACAGCAAGCACACCGTGTCTTCTGGGGTTGCTAGAGGAGTCACCCTGGGCAGGGCTTGGGGGTCTGAGCCATTGGTAACTGGTAGACTGAAAATATCCTTCCAACCTCAGGGCACACCGCCACCCGGCCCGCTTTTGCCTGGCGCAGTGAGAGGGCGGTGGTCTCTGAACGTGTACCCCCATTCCAACTGTTTACACCATTAATTCATATGGGCCAATTTGCATGTGAGCTCTAGCTCGGTACTTTTTATGATACAATTACTACTCAGAGATGAATTTTTTATGAGTTTCCTTTTAATGTCTCCAGGGCCCTGTATTCTTGAAGAATCTCCTTGTGGAAGATGGCCGATTCTCTTAGAGGAGGGATTTAAAGCCCTGTGGTCCTCCTAGGCACTACTTAAATGGCACCTTTTCCAGGCAGCCTCCCCTGGCCTTGATGCCTGGGGAGGAAGGTTCGCCCTATGTGATGGGCAACAATGTGGTTGGTGGTTGTGGTCAGCACAACCCGGACTTGGATGCCCACTCCAGCACTTAGTAGCTGTGCAAACTTGAGCAAGTAGCTCACTTCTCCAGGTCTCCAGACCGTCATCCCATGAACAGGGCTCCACAGTCACGTGGCTACCTATCTCCTGGACTTGCCTTGGAGACAGAATGAGGTCTTGCATGCTAAGTACCTGGCACGGAGTTAGCCCTCGAAATATCTGCTGTGATTATTATAAGACAGCAGTATGACAGAGTACCTGGCATCCATCCACTCAGATAAATTAACCTTCTTGGCCTACGTAATTTATTTGGTGGGGAGGGAGAGAAAGGTGCAGTGATCGCCTGCCCCCAGAGAGATACAAAGCGTATCTCTGGAGTTTAATGACCATGAGCTTGGATATATAGTCAGATTTTCTTTTTCTTGACCGTCCCCAGTCTTGAGCAGTTCTGTCTATCGCACCAGGGACGGAGTAGCAGGAGACGGGGAGAGAGTTCTCCCCTCGTAGAGATTAAGACAGCTTGGCTTTGGATGAGGCCTCTGCTGTCTCCTAGAGTTTCCTGGACCTTGGGCTGAGAGTGTCTTCTTCCCCCTTCGTAAAGATATTACCTGAGGTCCAGAGAGGGGAGGGATGGGCCTGAGGGATGAGCTCCTCTTAGAACCAGGAGGTTTTCTCTCTCTCTTTCTTTCTTTCTTTCTTTCTTTCTTTCTTTCTTTCTTTCTTTCTTTCTTTCTTTCTTCCTTCCTTCCTTCCTTCCTTCCTTCCTTCCTTCCTTCCTTCCTTCCTTTCTTTCTTTCTTTCTTTCTTTCTTTCTTTCAGATTTTATTTATTTATTTGGCAGAGAGAGACACAGCCAGGGAGAGAGGGAACACAAGCAGGGGGAGTGGGAGAGGAAGAAGCAGGCTCCCAGCAGAGGAGTCTGATGCGGGGCTCGATCCCAGGATCCTGGGATCACGCCCTGAGCCGAAGGCAGACGCTTAACAACTGAGCCACCCAGGTGCCCCGACCCTGTACTTTATTTTCTATCTGTTTATTCGTCTATCATCTCTCCTCTCATGCTTTGATCTGTCAATCTATCCACCTCTCTTTTATATTTCCTTGCCATTTTATTGAAAAGAAAAAGCTATACATTCAAAAAACAAAATGCTCAAACAGCACTAGTCACTCTCTCCCCTCCTCATACCCTAGTGCCCTAGCTGTTCCCAACTCCTTGTGAACCCTCCCAGAGACCCTCTCTGCTAGGACAAGTACATGAAAGCCCAGCCAAGGTCCCTGCACTTTACAATGCACACATACAACAGGCACTATCTATGCCTTGTTTTTTTGTTTTGTTTTTTCTTTTTTTTTTTTCCCCCACTTAGAGGGTTGTTCTATGTTACCATTCAGAGATCTGCTTCATTTAAGGGCCACATGGTAGCCCATTCTATGATGAGCCAAACTGTGTTTAATTCATCTATTGATGGACCCCGTGGTTGTTCCTTATTCTTTGTCTATTGCTACCTTTTGATGTCTGTCTCCCTGACTTGAGTGTGCACTGTGTGAGGATAGAGGAGTCTGTGTCTGTTTTGTCTATTTCTGTATCTTAGATTATGAGTGAGGGGTCTGAAGCACAGTAGGTTCTTAATAAATAGTGCCTGGATGGATGGATGGATGGAAGGATGGATGGATGGATGGATGGATGGATGGATGGATGGAAGAATGGATGGATGGATGGATGGATGGATGGATGGATGGATGGATGGATGGAAGGATGGATGGATGGATGGATGGATGGATGGAAGGATGGATGGATGGAAGAATGGATGGATGGATGGATGGAAGGATGGATGGATGGATGGATGGATGGATGGATGGAAGGATGGATGGATGGATGGATGGATGGAAGAATGGATGGATGGATGGATGGAAGGATGGATGGATGAATGGGTGTATGGATGGATGGATGGGTGTGTGGATGGATGGATGGATGGATGGGTGGATGGATGGGTGGAAAGAAGGAAGAAGGATGGAAGGAAGGAAAGAAAGAAAGAAGAAAGAGTAGGTGGAAGGATGTATGGGTAGAGGGGATGGAAAGATGCAAGGTTATAGAAACTGTGCTAGGTCTATGGTTCTTCTACCCCTATCTTATGGCTTGAGAAATCCATCCCTTTGACGGTCTCCCCAGAGAGAGGACCCAGTGGGGAGTCCCTGTGTTCAGACAGAGCCTGCAGTAGAGATGAGCACATGCTCTCCTGCTCTGTGAGGCCCTGTGAACCCATGAGCAAATAGCAGCCTCCCAACCAAAGCTCTCCCTTGGACACTCACAAACAGCAGTGACTTCCCAAGGCCTGCCAGTGCTGGGTGGGGTTGTACCATGTTATGGAAACTTCTATTTCTACTTTATGAAAACAAAGTAGGAAAGGAAAGCTGGCTCTGCCAGGGACCCATGCTGGCCCTCTGAGTCATCTTTATTCAGGCAAGAAGAGAAAACCCTCCCAAGACTGGGCCTCTCCCTGAGCCATGGGCCAACACAATTGTGCCCCTCCCTCCAGCATCCCACTGTTCTGCACTCAAGGAGATCGCCAACTCAGATGCCCCTAGGGGCCGGTCCAGAAGAAAAAGAAAAAAATGGAAAGAACTTTCTCTTCTGTGTTAGGAACCTGGATTTTTATGTGAAATTTTCCCGTTTTTGAAATCTGGAAACCAATTCAGTTATTTTTGTAAATGCTCTTGAGGCTACGCTCATCTGTGGAAGATCGGCTTGGGCTGGAGAGGGACCGGCATCGGCGTCTCCATCGGATGCTCCCGTATGCGAGTTAGCAACGCTCTGGGGAGCATTTGGATTCCTTCACCCCCTGTGGACAGGGGCCCTCTCTGTGCAGCTCTGTAACCCCGAGACCTCGTACAGTGGGACCCTGAAGCCATGGTTGGCTGCTTTCTCTGCTTTTAAGGAACGTATTGGTTGTACAGATGTCTTGATCCGTTATGTATACGCAACTCTAAATGAGTTCAGTGCTTCTCCTTCGTCTTTCTTCTATTCAGTCAGATCCTCGTGGCCATAGCTCAGGTTTTAGTTCCAGACGGCATGGGTTTCAATCCTGACCCTGCTGCTTATGAGCTGGGTGACTGTGGACAAGTGAGTTCGCTTTTTGGGCCAAGCCTCAGTTTGCTCACTGGTGAAATGCGGGTCGTTACAGTGTCTCTTTCTCTCTCTCGCCATCAAAATTAAACGACCTAATATATGGGAAGCATTTAGAACAGGGTCTGGCTCCTTGTTAAGCCCTTGATCCATGTGGCTATTAATGGTCACCTATTTGCCATCAGCTTGTTAAACACTCACTTGGTGTTAAGCTTTATGCCCGGTGCTAAGGTTCCAGCCATAAGCAAAGCAGGATCCACCCGGAGGAAGCCCATCCCATTCAATTCTCAAGGAAGTCCCATTTTCCAGATGTGGCAACTGAGGGTCGGGGCAGTGATGTGACTTGCTTGAGGTCACAAAGCTGGTCAGTGGCTGAGATAGGCTTAGAATCTGGTACGTCTCTCCTTGCTTTCAGAGGTGATGGTTCTCCTGGGGTGAAGGAGAGGGAAAGCCCCCCATAGAAGGACGTGCTGGTTTGAGTTCATGATGCTAAATCCACATGCTCCGTGTACTGCTGGCCCTCGTTACTGAGCACCAGGCACACATTTGCAGAAGCTTCTGATGTGTTTTCTCCTTTGGACCTGGGCACTGAACATCATCAATGTGTGCCTCCATTTGCCCACTGAGGATGACCAAACATCCGTGGAGTTGATCACCGAGGGTCGTGTACCTTTCATTCTGGTGGGCCAGCCTTCAGCAGGTGCTGTATCGCCACTGTGCCATGAGTTGTGACCTCAGGACTACTCAGTCGACAAACTTTGGCACCTACTATGTGCCAGACCCTGTTCTAAGAGCTTCAAATGAACAGATTCATCCAATCCGCACAGCTACCCCCAGTAAGGTCAATACCATGCTTACTCCCAGTTTACAGATGAGAAGACCGAGCAGAAGTAACTTGCTCAAGGTCACCATGGGAGTCATTGCTAGACATCAAAATATGAGGTCTCAGAGGTCTCAGGAGTAGAGAGGGATCTTCCTGCCTCTGTGCCTGGCACACAGGGGCACTCAACACCAGCTCTGACCACTCACCTGGCCCTCTGCTTGCAAATGACCCAGGGTCAGTCAATTCACCTCTAGAGACGCACTTCCAAAAAGTGCAGACCAGGATGAGGTCCAGAACACCTGACCGTGCAGAGATGTGCCGGGCAGGCAGGAGGTGCTAGCAGCGCTATTTCTGGTCTCCGTCAGGCTCAGCTCTGAGCTCGGGTCAGCCTCGAGGCATGGCCAGCCAGCCTCTCACCTTTGCCAGGGGCAGAGGCTGCTGTCACGTTAGAAGAACTGCACCACGGTCATTAATTCAGGAAAGCTAAGGAAGTCTGTCTTTGCCCGTCTGCCACTGTGTGACCTGGGGCAAGTCCCTTCTCTTCTCTGGTCCTCAGCCTCTCCAGGGGCTTAAACTGCATGACCTCTAGGAATCTTTCAGGTTCAAGTAGTTGATGGAAAATTGCAAAGACCCGGGAGCGCCTCCCATGTCCTGTCCATCTTTGCTCCCCTGCCTGGAAAAGCCAGTGGCGAAAATGCCATCTCTCCTAATTTGTATCTGTCCATCCCTGGCACAAAGAAACCTCAGGACTAGTAACTGTTTCCACAATTTATGATACGATTGCGATGATTACGGCTCTTAGTATTAGCCACATTAACTGAACTCACTGACAAGCACGTGTTGAGCACTTTATATGCTCTGGCTTGTTGGAGCCTCAAAATGACCTCGGTACCATGAAGTCGTTCATTGAACAGACCAGGAGGGGAGTAAAGCTCAGAGGCGTTGATGAAGGAGCTCCAGGTCGTTCTCAGTGCCAGGTCGAGGAGAAACCACGGTTTGAACCCGGGAACTCCCAGTCTAGCTCTCGGCCATGAGACAGCGGCACACCCTGCAGGTCAGAAAACAGATCCACCCCCCCCCCCCCCCCCCCCCCCCCCCCCCCCCCCCCCCCCCC